>NW_028135760.1:0-284000 GCF_964662115.1 Mustela nivalis | reverse complement strand
CATGAACAGGAACTCCAACCTGAGCCAACGTCTGATCCTCGCCCTGACTTCAGAAGCATGAGATATTGGTTCAGATCTGCAGGGGGTAGCTGTCGTGCCCTCGCCCTGAAACCCAAGTCTATCTTGTCTTCTCACACTTCCGTCCTCAAACTCCTGGCCCCGAAGTCCTAAAATTTGGCAATTCCGGACCCACAATGCAGCACTCTGCCGGCCCTCTAGAAAAAAAAAAATTATTGCTTCATGAGCTGCCCAGGCACCTTAAATGAGGATAAACCTACAAAGCACTCGACCTTACCCATATTATATAGTCTAACCTGGGCACTAATGCACTGTCGAACACAACCTGAGCCCGGACCTCCTGACCAACACCCAGAAAGCTGACCGCACACTGAGCACATAAAACCCGCCATGACCTTAGGTCATCATCTCTTCCCTACCTCAGTTTTCAGGCTTCAGAACCGAGACCTTATCTCCAATCACTGCCCAGGGGTGAGTCTGATGCAGAAATCAGAACTCCTCCTTACCCATGGCAAGAACCCTTGTGGTTGGCACGTTGTCCAACGTTCAGTGTAGGAGAAACCAGCATTCACCCTGAGGCCCCGCCCATTCTTGAGTGCGACGAGGGCATACACACGCATTGTGACCCTCAGCATGAGTCCTGTCCTCTAGTAAGTCCTCTCAGTGGCTGGACCTTTAGATGTCATAATGGGCTTGACATGTCACTAGGTCCCAATTTTTAACCAGATTTCTGACTGTCAAGTCGCCCCTCCCCAGGTCTCTACTCTGGAATCCCTCATTTAGTGGGACACCTGAGGTTAAAAAAGAAAACAACAACAACAACAACAACAAAAAAAAAAACGTACTTCTTCCAGCCCATAGAATGACCCCAAACTCTTTGGACGGGGCCAAACCACCAGAGAGTAAGACTCGTCCATTTCCCATGAAGTCACCCAGAAATTCCACGGCCATGAGTGACACGATATCCCGAGAGAAAAACTTGAGCAGGAGCCTCACACTCGCCCTTCTTTCAAATCCAGAAGAGTTCTCCTCATGGTCTGTAGATCAGTCCTGCCATACCTATGACCTGAAACATAAGCCGAGTTTGTGATTTCAGACAACTGTCCAAAAAGGGCTGGACTACACAACCTACAGGCTCAGGCCCCTGGAGCCAAACCTGAGGACTGTACTTGCCCTCTCCAAGGGAATTGTGTGTGCCCATTCCAATGGCCACAATCCTTCTAATAGGATAAACCTCCAAAGTCCCTGATATATCTCAATAGTGGTAGCTTCCCAAGAAAAACAGGGGCAATCTGAGCCCAAATGAGCCCCTACCTGCACTCAGACCCATAGACAGATGTCCTCAGAGGTAAAAAGGAAAGAACAGGCCCCTAGGCACTAATCAGATCCATTGCTTTGGTTTCCAGGCATCTCTCCTCAGAGGCCTGGATTTCAAAAGCAGCATATAGCTGTTTCTTGATTCACCCATCAGAAAACATGGCATCTACACATGGGAAACTTGCACGTTGGAGCTGTGTCAAAGCCTCTGTTTAGGAGAACCCTTTAGGGCCCCAGTGCCACCGCTTCATTCCAAGGTCTCCATAGACACAAAAGCACATTCGGACCCATCCCCAGGGGTGTGCATTTCAAGTCAGCATCCTCGGTAGCTCCCCACAGATCCAGGAGATCTAAACTGTCTTGTTGCTAGGAGACAATTGGAATGCGAGGTGGGCTACCCAGCCATCCATCCTTAGAACCCTGCTCAGAATCATTGGCCTGGAGCCAAACAACAGGTCTCAATTGTCCTGCCGAAGACTCTCTGCAGTTTGGAGCTTCTCACAACTCCCATCATGGGAAAACCCCCATGGCCTCGTGATGCCCTCCCATTCATGAAGGGGCCATCAGGGACAGAAACTCCAACCTGAGCGATCGTCTGATCCTCGCCCTGACTTCAGATGCACGAGATCTCGATTCAGGTCTGTAGATTGTGCCTGCCATGGCCTCACCCAGAAACCTAAGCCTAGCTTGTGTTCTCAGAATTTTGTCGTCAGACTACTGGCCCACAAGGCCTCCAGTTTGGCAATCCAGAACTACAATGCAGCACTCTGCCTGCCCTCCAGATAAAAAGCATTGTCCTCTGGGGCTACCCAGTAACCCCAAATGAGAATCAACCTGAACCGACCTTGGCTGTACCCCAAATACATAGGCTGACCAGGGCACTAATGCCCTTTCTGACACAGCCTGAGCCTGGACCCCCTGGCCCCTCCCAGACAGCTGGCCGCACACTGAGCACATCGAGCCGCCATGGCCTGAGGTCGTCATCTCTTCCCAACCTCGGTTTTCAGGATTCAGATCCTAGACCTTATCTCCAATCACTGTCCATGATGAAGGTGATGCAGAAATCAGAACTCCTTCCCCATGGCAAGAAACCTTGTGGTTGGCATGTTGTCCAACGTTCAGTGTCGTTGAAACCAGTGTGGCCCATGAGGCCCCGCCCATGCTCGCGGGCCACATTGGTTACAAACACACATTGTGACCCTCAGGCTGAGCCCAGTCCTCAAGTAAGGCCACTCAGTGGCTGGATGAAGAGATAGCATATTGGGCTTGCCATGCCCCTAGGCCCCAATTTTTAACCATAGTTCGGGTTGTCCCTTCAGTCTTCCCCACGGCTTTGCTTTGGAATTGCTCTTTTGGTGGGACACCTGAGGTAACAAACCTGAAATGAGTCCTCCCATCCCACAGATTGACGAAAAGCAATTGGGAATCGGGCCAAATCCTCAGAGAGGAAGATTCGTCCATGGCCCATAAGGCCTCCCCGACATTCCACGGCCATCGCTGATACAAAATCCAGAGACAAAAGCCTGAGCAAGAGCCTCAGACTCGCACTTTCTTCATATCCTGAAGAGTTCTCATGGTTTGTCGATCGGGCCTGCCATACCTACGTCCCCAAACCTAAGCTGAGTTTGTGTTTTCAGACTTCTGTCCTCAAAGTCCTGGGCCACACACCCTCCAGGCTGGGCGCCTGGAGCCAAACATTAGGACTGTGCCTACCAATCCATGGGAATTCTGCCCATTCCATGGTCCAAAATCGTACAAATTAGGAGAAACCTCCAAATACCCTGAGGCCATCCCAATTGTGTAGGATGCCCGGACCAAACAAGGGCTGTCTGACACCAGCTGATAATCGACCTCCACTCATACCATAGATGTATGTCCCCAGAGAAGAAGATTGAACCAGACAGGACCCTAGGCCATAATAGGATCCATTGCTTTGGGTTACAGGCATGTGTCCTCAAAAGCCTGATTCCAATACGAGCATAGGGGTTTTCCTGAGTCACCCATCAGAACTCATCTCGTCTCCACAAGGAAACCTGTGCATGGGAGCCATGTCCAAAGCTTAGGAGAGTACTTCAGGGTGCTGGTGCCACCGCCCCATTCCAAGGCCCTCATGGACACAAAAACACATTAGGACCCATCCTCAGAAAGTCCATTTCAACTCAGCCACCCGGGTTGCTCTGGCAGAGCCATCAGATCAAAACTGTCTTGTTGCTAGGAGACAATTGGAATGCGAGTCGGGCTTTCCAGGCATCCATCCGCGAATGGTGCTCTAGAGTATTTCCATATGGGATGTCCTGGAGCTGTCCAACAGGTCTCAATTGTCCCGCAGAAGGAATCCTTGAAGGGGCATCCCACAACTCCCAACGTGGGAAAACCTCAATGGCCTCGAGATTCCGCTCCCTTCATGAAGCGGCCGTCATGAACAGGAACTCCAACCTGAGCCAACGTCTGATCCTCGCCGTGACTTCAGAAGCATGAGATATTGGTTCAGATCTGCAGGGGGTACCTGTCGTGCCCTCGCCCTGAAACCCAAGTCTAGCTTGTCTTCTCACACTTCCGTCCTCAAACTCCTGGCCCCGAAGTCCTAAAATTTGGCTATTCCGACCCACAATGCAGCACTCTGCCGGCCCTCTAGAAAAAAAAAATTATTGCCTCATGAGCTGCCCAGGTACCTTAAATGAGGATAAACCTACACAGCACTCGACCTTACCCATATTATATAGTCTAACCTGGGCACTAATGCACTGTCGAACACAACCTGAGCCCGGACCTCCTGACCAACACCCAGAAAGCTGACCGCACTCTGAGCACATAAAACCCGCCATGGCCTTAGGTCATCATCTCTTCCCTACCTCAGTTTTCAGGCTTCAGAACCGAGACCTTATCTCCAATCACTGCCCAGGGGTGAATGTTATGCAGAAATCAGAACTCCTCCTTACCCATGGCAAGAACCCTTGTGGTTGGCACGTTGTCCAAAGTTCAGTGTAGGAGAAACCAGCATTCACCCTGAGGCCCCGCCCATTCTTGAGTGCGACGAGGGCATACACACACATTGTGACCCTCAGCATGAGTCCTGTCCTCTAGTAAGTCCTCTCAGTGCCTGGACCTTTAGATGTCATAATGGGCTTGACATGTCACTAGGTCCCAATTTTTAACCAGATTTCTGACTGTCAAGTCGCCCCTCCCCAGGTCTCTACTCTGGAATCCCTCATTTAGTGGGACACCTGAGGTTAAAAAAGAAAACAACAACAACAACAACAACAAAAAAAAAAAACGTACTTCTTCCAGCCCACAGAATGACCCCAAACTCTTTGGACGGGGCCAAACCACCAGAGAGTAAGACTCGTCCATTTCCCATGAAGTCACCCAGAAATTCCACGACCATGAGTGAAACGATATCCAGAGACAAAAACTTGAGCAGGAGCCTCACACTCGCCCTTCTTTCAAATCCAGAAGAGTTCTCCTCATGGTCTGTAGATCAGTCCTGCCTTACCTATGACCCGAAACATAAGCCGAGTTTGTATTACAGACAACTGTCCAAAAAGTGCTGGACTACACAACCTACAGGCTCAGGCCCCTGGAGCCAAACCTGAGGACTGTACTTGCCCTCTCCAAGGGAATTGTGTGTGCCCATTCCAATGGCCACAATCCTTCTAATAGGATAAACCTCCAAAGTCCCTGATATATCTCAATAGTGGTAGCTTCCCAAGAAAAACAGGGGCAATCTGAGCCCAAATGAGCCCCTACCTGCACTCAGACCCATAGACAGATGTCCTCAGAGGTAAAAAGGAAAGAACAGGCCCCTAGGCACTAATCAGATCCATTGCTTTGGTTTCCAGGCATCTCTCCTCAGAGGCCTGGATTTCAAAAGCAGCATATAGCTGTTTCTTGATTCACCCATCAGAAAACATGGCATCTACACATGGGAAACTTGCACGTTGGAGCTGTGTCTAAGCCTCTGTTTAGGAGAACCCTTTAGGGCCCCAGTGCCACTGCTTCATTCCAAGGTCTCCATAGACACAAAAGCACATTCGGACCCATCCCCAGGGGTGTGCATTTCAACTCAGCATCCTCGGTGCTCCCCACAGATCCAGGAGATCTAAACTGTCTTGTTGCTAGGAGACAATTGGAATGCGAGGTGGGCTACCCAGCCATCCATCCTTAGAACCCTGCTCAGAATCATTGGCCTGGAGCCAAACAACAGGTCTCAATTGTCATGCCGAAGACTCTCTGCAGTTTGGAGCTTCTCACAACTCCCATCATGGGAAAACCCCCATGGTCTCGTGATGCCCTCCCATTCATGAAGGGGCCATCAGGGACAGAAACTCCAACCTGAGCGATCATCTGATCCTCGCCCTGACTTCAGATGCACGAGATCTCGATTCAGGTCTGTAGATTGTGCCTGCCATGGCCTCACCCAGAAACCTAAGCCTAGCTTGTGTTCTCAGAATTTTGTCGTCAGACTACTGGCCCACAAGGCCTCCAGTTTGGCAATCCAGAACTACAATGCAGCACTCTGCCTGCCCTCCAGATAAAAAGCATTGTCCTCTGGGGCTACCCAGTAACCCCAAATGAGAATCAACCTGAACCGACCTTGGCTGTACCCCAAATACATAGGCTGACCAGGGCACTAATGCCCTTTCTGACACAGCCTGAGCCTGGACCCCCTGGCCCCTCCCAGACAGCTGGCCGCACACTGAGCACATCGAGCCGCCATGGCCTGAGGTCGTCATCTCTTCCCAACCTCGGTTTTCAGGATTCAGAACCTAGACCTTATCTCCAATCACTGTCCATGATGAAGGTGATGCAGAAATCAGAACTCCTTCCCCATGGCAAGAAACCTTATGGTTGGCATGTTTTACAACGTTCAGTGTCGTTGAAACCAGTGTGGCCCATGAGGCCCCGCCCATGCTCGCGGGCCACATTGGTTACAAACACACATTGTGACCCTCAGGCTGAGCCCAGTCCTCAAGTAAGGCCACTCAGTGGCTGGATGAAGAGATAGCATATTGGGCTTGCCATGCCCCTAGGCCCCAAATTTTAACCATAGTTCGGGTTGTCCCTTCAGTCTTCCCCACGACTTGGTTTTGGAATTCCTCTTTTGGTGGGACACCTGAGGTAACAAAACTGAAATGAGTCCTCCCATCCCACAGATTGACGAAAAGCAATTGGGAATCGGGCCAAATCCTCAGAGAGGAAGATTCGTCCATGGCCCATGAGGCCTCCCCGACATTCCACGGCCATCACTGATACAAAATCCAGAGACAAAAGCCTGAGCAATCGCCACAGACTCGCACTTTCTTTATATCCTGTAGAGTTCTTCTCATGGTTTGTAGATCGGGCCTGCCATACCTACGTCCCCAAACCTAAGCTGAGTTTGTGTTTTCAGACTTCTGTCCTCAAAGTCTTGGGCCACACATCCTTTAGGCTGGGCCCCTGGAGCCACACATTAGGACTGTGCCTACCAATCCATGGGAATTCTGCCCATTCCATGGTCCAAAATCGTACAAATTAGGAGAAACCTCCAAATACCCTGAGGCCATCCCAATTGTGTAGGATGCCCGGAACAAACAAGGGCTGTCTGACACCAGCTGATAATCGACCTCCACTCATACCATAGATGTATGTCCCCAGAGAAGAAGATTGAACCAGACAGGAACCTAGGCCATAATAGGATCCATTGCTTTGGGTTACAGGCATGTGTCCTCAAAAGCCTGATTCCAATACGAGCATAGGGGTTTTCCTGAGGCACCCATCAGAACTCATCTCGTCTCCACAAGGAAACCTGTGCATGGGAGCCATGTCCAAAGCTTAGGAGAGTACTTCAGGGTGCTGGTGCCACCGCCCCATTCCAAGGCCCTCATGGACACAAAAACACATTAGGACCCATCCTCAGAAAGTCCATTTCAACTCAGCCACCCGGGTTGCTCCGGCAGAGCCATCAGATCAAAACTGTCTTGTTGCTAGGAGACAATTGGAATGCGAGTCGGTCTTTCCAGGCATCCATCCGCGAATGGTGCTCTAGAGTATTTCCATATGGGATGTCCTGGAGCTGTCCAACAGGTCTCAATTGTCCCGCAGAAGGAATCCTTGAAGGGGCATCCCACAACTCCCAACGTGGGAAAACCTCAATGGCCTCGAGATTCCGCTCCCTTCATGAAGCGGCCGTCATGAACAGGAACTCCAACCTGAGCCAACGTCTGATCCTCGCCCTGACTTCAGAAGCATGAGATATTGGTTCAGATCTGCAGGGGGTACCTGTCGTGCCCTCGCCCTGAAACCCAAGTCTAGCTTGTCTTCTCACACTTCCGTCCTCAAACTCCTGGCCTCGAAGTCCTAAAATTTGGCAATTCCGGACCCACAATGCAGCACTCTGCCGGCCCTCTAGAAAAAAAAAAATTATTGCCTCAGGAGCTGCCCAGGCACCTTAAATGAGGATAAACCTACACAGCACTCGACCTTACCCATATTATATAGTCTAACCTGGGCACTAATGCACTGTCGAACACAACCTGAGCCTGGACCTCCTGACCAACACCCAGAAAGCTGACCGCACACTGAGCACATAAAACCCGCCATGGCCTTAGGTCATCATCTCTTCCCTACCTCAGTTTTCAGGCTTCAGAACCGAGACCTTATCTCCAATCACTGCCCAGGGGTGAATGTTATGCAGAAATCAGAACTCCTCCTTACCCATGGCAAGAACCCTTGTGGTTGGCACGTTGTCCAACGTTCAGTGTAGGAGAAACCAGCATTCACCCTGAGGCCCCGCCCATTCTTGAGTGCGACGAGGGCATACACACGCATTGTGACCCTCAGCATGAGTCCTGTCCTCTAGTAAGTCCTCTCAGTGGCTGGACCATTAGATGTCATAATGGGCTTGACATGTCCCTAGGCCCCAATTTTTAACCAGATTTCTGATTGTCCAGTCGCCCCTCCCCAGGGCTCTACTCTGGAATCCATCATTTGGTGGGACACCTGAGGTTAAAAAAGAAAACAACAACAACAACACCAAAAAAAAAGAAAACAAACTTCTTCCAGCCCACAGAATGACCCCAAACTCTTTAGACGGGGCCAAACCTCCAGAGAGTAGGACTCGTCCATTTCCCATGAAGTCACCCAGAAATTCCACGACCATGAGTGACACGATATCCGGAGACAAAAACGTGAGCAGGAGCCTCACACTCGCCCTTCTTTCAAATCCTGAAGAGTTCTCCTCATGGTCTGTAGATCAGTCCTACCATACCTATGACCCGAAACATAAGCCGAGTTTGTGTTTTCAGACAACTGACCAAACATTCCTGGCCTACACAACCTACAGGCTCAGGCCCCTGGAGCCAAACCTGAGGACTGTACTTGCCCTCTCCAAGGGAAATGTGTGTGCCCATTCCAATGGCCACAACCCTTCTAATAGGATAAACCTCCAAAGTCCCTGATCCATCTCAATAGTGGTGGCTTCCCAAAAAAGACAGGGGCAATCTGAGCCCAACTGAGCACCTACCTGCACTCAGACCCATAGACAGATGTCCGCAGAGGTAAAAAGGAAAGAACAGGCCCCTAGGCACTCATCAGATCCATTGCTTTGGTTTCCAGGCATCTCTCCTCAGAGGCCTGGATTTCAAAAGCAGCATATAGCTGTTTCTTGACTCACCCATCAGGAAACATCTTATCTACACATGGGAAACTTGCACGTTGGAGCTGTTCAAAGCCTCTGTTTAGGAGAACCCTTTAGGGCCCCAGTGCCACCGCTTCATTCCAAGGTCTCCATAGACACAAAAGCACTTTAGGACTCTTCCCCAGGGGTGTCCATTTCAACTCAGCGTCCTCGGTTGCTCCCCACAGATCCAGGAGATCTAAACTGTCTTGTTGCTAGGAGACAATTGGAATGCGAGGTGGGCTACCCAGCCATCCATCCTTAGAACCCTGCTCAGAATCATTGGCCTGGAGCCAAACAACAGGTCTCAATTGTCCTGCAGAAGACTCTCTGCTGTTTGGAGCTTCTCACAACTCCCATCGTGGGATAACACCCATGGCTTCGTGATGCCCCCCACCCATTGATGAAGGTGCCATCAGGGACAGAAACTCCAACCTGAGCGATCGTCTGATCCTCGTCCTGACTTCAGATGCACGAGATCTCGATTTACGTCTGTAGATTGTGCCTGCCATGGCCTCACCCAGAAACCTAAGCCTAGCTTGTGTTCTCAGACATTTGTCGTCAGACTACTGGCTCACATGCCCCCCAGTTTGGCAATCCAGAACTACAATGCAGCACTCTGCCGGCCCTCCAGAAGAAAAACATTGTCCTCTGGGGCTTCCCGGTAACCCCAAATGAGGATCAACCTACACCGACCTTGGCTGTACCCCAAATACATAGGCTGACCAGTGCACTAATGCCCTTTCTAACACAGCCTGAGCCTGGACCCCCTGGACCCTCCCAGACAGCTGGCCGCACACTGAGCACATCAAGCCGCCATGGCCTTAGGTCGTCATCTCTTCCCAACCTCGGTTTTCAGGTTTCAGAACCTAGACCTTATCTCCAATCACTGTCCAGGGTTGAAGGTGATGCAGAAATCAGAACTCCTTCCCCATGGCAAGAAACCTTGTGGTTGGCATGTTGTCCAACGTTCAGTGTAGTTGAAACCAATGTGGCCCATGAGGCCCCGACTATGCTCGCGGGCCACATTGGTCACAAACACACATTGTGACCCTCAGGCTGAGCCCAGTCCTCAAGTAAGGCCACTCAGTGGCTGGATGAAGAGATAGCATATTGGGCTTGCCATGCCCCTAGGCCCCAATTTTTAACCATAGTTTGGGTTGTCTTTTCAGTTTTCCCCACGGCTTGGCTTTGGAATTCCTCTTTTGTTGGGACACCTGAGGTAACAAACCTGAAATGAGTCCTCCCATCCCACAGATTGACGAAAAGCAATTGGGATTCGGGCCAAATCCTCAGAGAGGAAGATTCGTCCATGGCCAATGAGGCTTCCCCGACATTCCACGGCCATCGCTGATACAAAATCCAGAGACAAAAGCCTGAGCAAGCGCCTCAGACTTGCACTTTCTTCATATCCTGACGAGTTCTTCTCATGGTTTGTAGATCGGGCCTGCCATACCTACGTCCCCAAACCTAAGCTGAGTTTGTGTTTTCAGACTTCTGTCCTCAAAGTCCTGGGCCACACACCCTCCAGGCTGGGCCCCTGGAGCCACACATTAGGACTGTGCCTACCAATCCATGGGAATTCTGCCCATTCCATGGTCCAAAATCGTACAAATTAGGAGAAACCTCCAAAGTCCCTGAGGCCTTCCCAATAGTGTAAGTCGCCCGGAACAAACAAGGGCTGTCTGACACCAGCTGATAATCGACCTCCAATCATACCATAGATGGATGTCCCCAGAGAAGAAGATTGAACCGGACAGGACCCTAGGCCATAATAGGATCCATTGCTTTGGGTTACAGGCATGTGTCCTCAAAAGCCTGATTCCAATACGAGCATCGGGATTTTCCTGAGGCACCCATCAGAACTCATCTCGTCTCCACAAAGAAACCTGTGCATGGGAGCCATGTCCAAAGCTTAGGAGAGTACTTCAGGGTTCCGGTGCCACCGCCCCATTCCAAGGCCCTCATCGACACAAAAACACATTAGGACCCATCCTCACGAAAGTCCATTTCAACTCAGCCACCCAGGTTGCTCCGGCAGAGACATCAGATCTAAACTGTCTTGTTGCTAGGAGACAATTGGAATGTGAGGCGGGCTTCCCAGGCATCCATCCGCGAAGGGTGCTCTGCAGTCATTCCATATGGGATGTCCTGGAGCTGTCCAACAGGTCTCAATTGTCCCGCAGAAGGAATCCTTGAAGGGGGTATCCCACAACTCCCAACGTGGGAAAACCTCAATGGCCTTGAGATTCCGCTCCCTTCATGAAGCGGCCGTCATGCTCAGAAACTCCAACCTGAGCCAACGTCTGATCCTCGCCCTGACTTCAGATGCATGAGATATTGGTTCAGATCTGCTGGGGGTTCCTGCCGTGACCTCGCCCTGAAACCCAAGTCTAGCTTGTCTTCTCAGACTTCCATCCTCACACTCCTGGCTCCGAAGCCCTCAAGTTTGGCAATTCCGGAACCCACAATGCAGCACTCTGCCTGCCCTCTAGAAAAAAAATTATTGCCTCATGAGCTGCCCAGGCACCTTAAATGAGTGTAAACCTACACAGCACTCGACTTTTCCCAAATTATATAGTCTAACCTGGGCACTAATGCACTTTCGAACACAACCTGAGCCCGGACCTCCTGACCAACACCCAGAAAGCTGACAGCACACTGAGCACATAAAACCCGCCATGGCCTTAGGTCATCATCTCTTCCCTACCTCAGTTTTCAGGCTTCAGAACCGAGACCTTATCTCCAATCACTGCCCAGCGGTGAGTGTGATTCAGAAATCAGAACTCCTCCTTACCCATGGCAAGAACCCTTGTGGTTGGCACGTTTTCCAACGTTCAGTGTAGGAGAAACCAGCATTCACCCTGAGGCCCCGCCCATTCTTGAGTGTTACGAGGGCATACACACGCATTGTGACCCTCAGTATGAGTCATGTCCTCTAGTAAGTCTTCTCAGTGACTGGACAATTAGATGTCATAATGGGCTTGACATGTCCCTAGGCCCCAATTTTTAACCAGATTTCTGATTGTCCAGTCGCCCCTCCCCAGGGCTCTACTCTGGAATCCATCATTTGGTGGGACACCTGAGGTTAAAAAAGAAAACAACAACAACAACAAAAAAAATCGGACTTCTTCCAGCCCACAGAATGACCCCAAACTCTTTGGACGGGGCCAAACCACCAGAGAGTAAGACTCATCCAATTCCCATGAAGTCACCCAGAAATTCCACGATCTTGAGTGACACGATATCCAGAGACAAAAACTTGAGCAGGAGCCTCACACACGCCCTTCTTTCAAATCCCGAAAAGTTCTCCTCATGGTCAGTAGATCAGTCCTGCCATACCTATGACACGGAACATAAGCCGAGTTTGTGTTTTCAGACAACTGTCCAAACAGCCCTGGCCTACACAACCTACAGGCTCAGGCCCCTGGAGCCAAACCTGAGGACTGTACTTGCCATCTCCAAGGGAATTGTGTGTGCCCATTCCAATGGCCACAACCCTTCTCATAGGATAAACCTCCAAAGTCCCTGATCCATCTCAATAGTGGTGGCTTCCCAGGAAAAACAGGGGCAATCTGAGCCCAACTGAGCACCTACCTGCACTCAGAACCATAGACAGATGTCCCCAGAGGTAAAAAGGAAAGAACAGGCCCCTAGGCACTCATCACATCCATTTCTTTGTTTTCCAGGCATCTCTCCTCAGAGGCCTGGATTTCAAAAGCAGCATATAGCTGTTTCTTGACTCACCCATCAGAAAACATCTCATCTACACATGGGAAACTTGCACGTTGGAGCTGTGCCAAAGCCTCTGTTTAGGAGAACCCTTTAGGGCCCCAGTGCCACCGCTTCATTCCAAGGGTCCATAGACACAAAAGCACGTTAGGACCCATCCCCAGGGGTGTCCATTTCAACTAAGCGTCCTCGGTTGCTTCCCAAGATCCAGGAGATCTAACCTGTCTGGATGCTAGGAGACAATTGGAATGCGAGGAGGGCTACCCAGCCATCCATCCTTAGAACCCTGCTCAGAATCATTGGCCTGGAGCCAAACAACAGGTCTCAATTGTCCTGCAGAAGACTCTCTGCAGTTTGGAGCTTCTCACAACTTTCATCGTGGGAAAACACCCATGGCCTCGTGATGCCACCCCCCAAATTCATGAAGGGGCCATCAGGGACAGAAACTCCAACCTGAGCGATCGTCTGATCCTTGCCCTGACTTCAGATGCACGAGATCTCGATTCATGTTTGTAGATTGTGCCTACCATGGCCTCACCCAGAAACCTAAGCCTAGCTTGTTTTCTCAGACCTTTGTCGTCAGACTACTGGCCCAAAGCCCTCCAGTTTGGCAATCCAGAACTACAATGCAGCACTCTGCCGGCCCTCCAGAAGAAAAACATTGTCCTCTGGGGCTACCCTGTAACCCCAAATGAGGATCAACCAGCACCGAACTTGGCTGTACCCCAAAAACATAGGCAGAACAGGGCACTAATGCCCTTTCTGACACAGCCTGAGCCTGGACCCCCTAGCCCCTCCCATACAGCTGGCCGCACACTGAGCACATCGAGCCGCCATGGTCTAAGGTCGTCATCTCTTCCCAACCTCGGTTTTCAGGTTTCAGAACCTAGACCTTATCTCCAATCACTGCCCAGGGTTGAAGGTGATGCAGAAATCAGAACTCCTTCCCCATGGCAAGAAACCTTGTGGTTGGCATGTTGTCCAACGTTCAGTGTAGTTGAAACCAGTGTGGCCCATGAGGCCCCGCCCATGCTCGCGGGCCACATTGGTCACAAACACACATTGTGACCCTCAGGCTGAGCCCAGTCCTCAAGTAAGGCCACTCAGTGGCTGGATGAAGAGATAGCATATTGGGCTTGCCATGCCCCTAGGCCCCAAATTTTAACCATAGTTCGTGTTGTCCCTTCAGTCTTCTCCAGGGCTTGGCTTTGGAATTCCTCTTTTGGTGGGACCCCTGAGGTAACAAAACTGAAATGAGTCCTCCGATCCCACAGATTGACGAAAAGCAATTGGGAATCGGGCCAAATCCTCAGAGAGGAAGATACGTCCATGGCCCATGAGGCTTCCCCAACATTCCACGGCCATCGCTGATACAAATTCCAGAGACAAAAGCCTGAGCAAGCGCCTCAGACTCGCACTTTCTTCATATCCTGAAGAGTTCTTCTCATGGTTTGTAGATCGGGCCTGCCATACCTACGTCCCCAAACATAAGCTGAGTTTGTGTTTTCAGACTTCTGTCCTCAAAGTCTTGGGCCACACACCCTCCAGGCTGGGCCCCTGGAGACACACATTAGGACTGTGCCTACCAATCCATAGGAATTCTGCCCATTCCATGGTCAAAAATCGTACAAATTAGGAGAAACCTCAAAAGTCCCTGAGGCCATCCCAATAGTGTAGGTCGCCCGGAACAACAAGGGCTGTCTGACACCAGTTGATAATTGACCTCCACTCATACCATAGATGGATGTCCCCAGAGAAGATGATTGAAACAGACAAGACCCTCGGCCTTAATAGGATCCATTGCTTTGGGTTACAGGCATGTGTCCTCAAAAGCCTGATTCCAATACGAGCATAGGGGTTTTCCTGAGGCACCCATCAGAACTCATCTCGTTCCACAAGGAAACCTGTGCATGGGAGCCATGTCCAAAGCTTAGGAGAGTACTTCAGGGTCCCGGTGCCACCGCCTGATTCCAAGGCCCTCATGGACACAAAAACACATTAGGACCCATCCTCAGGTATGTCCCTTTCAACTCAGCCACCCCGGTTGCTCCGGCAAAGCCATCAGATCTAAACTGTCTTGTTGCTAGGAGACAATTGGAATGCGAGGCGGGCTTCCCAGGCATCCATCCGCGAACGGTGCTCTGGAATCATTCCATATGGGATGTCCTAGAGCTGTCCAACAGGTCTCAATTGTCCCGCAGAAGGAATCCTTGAAGGGGGCATCCCACAACTCCCAAAATGGGAATACCTCAATGGCCTCGAGATTCCGCTTCCTTCATGAAGCGGCCGTCATGCTCAGAAACTCCAACCTGAGCCAACGTCTGATCCTCGCCCTGACTTCAGATGCATGAGATATTGGTTCAGATCTGAGGGGGTACCTGCCGTGCCCTCGCCCTGAAACCCAAGTCCAGCTTGTCTTCTCAGACTTCCGTCCTCACACTCCTGGCCCCGAAGCCCTCAAGTTTGGCAATTCCGGACCCACAATGCAGCACTCTGCCTGCTCTCTAGAAAAAAAATTATTGCCTCATGAGCTGCCCAGGCACTTTAATGAGGGTAAACTTACACAGCACTCGACTTTACCCAAATTATATAGTCTAACCTGGGCACTAATGCACTGTCGAACACAACCTGAGCCCGGACCTCCTGACCAACACCCAGAAAGCTGACAGCACACTGAGCACATAAAAGCCGCCATGGCCTTAGGTCATCATGTCTTCCCTACCTCAGTTTTCAGGCTACAGAACCGAGACCTTATCTCCAATCACTGCCCAGGGGGGAGTGTGATGCAGAAATCAGAACTCCTCCTTACCCATGGCAAGAACCCTTGTGGTTGCCATGTTGTCCAACGTTCAGTGTAGGAGAAACCAGCATTCACCCTGAGGCCCCGCCCATTCTTGAGTGCGACTAGGGCATACACAAGCATTGTGACCCTCAGCATGAGTCCTGTCCTCTTGTAAGTCCTCTCAGTGGCTGGACCATTAGATGTCATAAAGGGCTTGACATTTCCCTAGGCCCCAATTTTTAACCAGAATTCTGATTGTCCCGTCGCCCCTCCCCAGGGCTCTACTCTGGAATCCATCATTTGGTGGGACACCTGAGGTTAAAAAAGAAAACAACAGCAACAACAACAAAAAAAAACGGTCTTCTTCCAGCCCACAGAATGACCCCAAACTCTTTGGACGGGGCCAAACCACCAGAGAGTAAGACTCATCCAATTCCCATGAAGTCACCCAGAAATTCCACGACCATGAGTGACACGATATCCCGAGACAAAAACTTGAGCAGGAGCCTCACTCTCGCCCTTCTTTCAAATCCCGAAGAGTTCTCCTCATGGTCTGTAGATCATTCCTGCCATACCTATGACCCGAAACATAAGCCGAGTTTGTGTTTCAGACAACTGTCCAAACAGCCCTGGCCTACACAACCTACAGGCTCAGGCCCCTGGAGCCAAACCTGAGGACTGTACTTGCCCTCTCCAAGGGAATTGTGTGTGCCCATTCCAATGTCCTCAACACTTCTAATAGGATAAACCTCTAAAGTCACTGATCCATCCCAATAGTGGTGGCTTCCCAGGAAAAACAGGGGCAATCTGACCCAACTGAGCACCTACCTGCACTCAGACCCATAGACAGATGTCCCCAGAGGTAAAAAGGAAAGACCAGGCCCCTAGGCACTAATCAGATCCATTGCTTTGGTTTCCAGGCATCTCTCCTCTGAGGCCTGGATTTCAAAAGCAGCATATAGCTGTTTCTTGACTCACCCATCAGAAAACATCTCATCTACACATGGGAAACTTGCACGTTGGAGCTGTGTCAAAGCCTCTGTTTAGGAGAACCATTTAGGGCACCAGTGCCACTGCTTCATTCCAAGGTTTCCATAGACACAAAAGCACGTTAGGACCCATACCCAGGGGGTGTCCATTTCAACTCAGCGTCCTCGGTTGCTCCCCACAGATCCAGGAGATCTAACCTGTCTTGTTGCTAGGAGACAATTGGAATGCGAGGTGGAATACCCAGCCATCCATCCTTAGAACCCTGCTCAGAATCATTGGCCTGGAGCCAAACAACAGGTCTTAATTGTCCTGCAGAAGACTCCCTGCAGTTTGGAGCTTCTCACACACAACTCCCATCATGGGAAAACACCCATGACCTCGTGATGCCCCCCCATTCATGAAGGGGCCATCACGGACAGAAACTCCAACCTCAGCGAACCTCTGATCCTCGCCCTGACTTCAGATGCACGAGATCTCGATTCAGGTCTGTAGATTTTGCCTGCCATGGCCTCACCCAGAAACCTAAGCCTAGCTTGTGTTCTCAGACTTTTGTCGTCAGACTACTGGCCCACAAGCCCTCCAGTTTGGCAATCCAGAACTACAATGCAGCACTCTGCCGGCCCTCCAGAAGAAAAACATTGTTCTCTGGGGCTACCCAGTAACCCCAAATGAGGATCAACCTGCACCGACCTTGGCTGTACCCCAAATATATAGGCTGACCAGGGCACTAATGCCATTTCTGACACGGCCTGAGCCTGGACTCCCTGGCCCGTCCCAGACAGCTGGCCGCACATTGAGCACATCGAGCCTCCGTGGCCTTAGGTCGTCATTTCTTCCCAACCTCGGTTTCCAGGTTTCAGAACCTAGACCTTATCTCCAATCACTGCCCAAGGTTGAAGGTGATGCAGAAATCAGAACTCCTTCCCCATGGCAAGAAACCTTGTGTTTGGCATGTTGTCCAACGTTCAGTGTCGTTGAAACCAGTGTGGCCCATGAGGCACCGCCCATGCTCACAGGCCACATTGGTCACAAACACACAATGTGACCCTCAGGCTGAGCCCAGTCCTCAAGTAAGGCCACTCAGTGGCTGGATGAAGAGATAGCATATTGGGCTTGTCATGCCCCTAGGCCCCAATTTTGAACCATAGTTCGGCTTGTCCCTTCAGTCTTCCCCACGGCTTTGCTTTGGAATTCCTCTTTTGGTGGGACACCTGAGGTAACAAACCTGAAATGAGTCCTCCAATCCCACAGATTGACGAAAAGCAATTGGGAATCGGGACAAATCTTCAGAGAGGAAGATTCGTTCATGGCCCATGAGGCCTCCCCGACATTCCACGGCCACCACTGATACAAAATCCAGAGTCAAAAGCCTGAGAAATCGCCACAGACTCGCACTTTCTTCATATCCTGAAGAGTTCTTCTCATGGTTTGTAGATCTGGCCTGCCATACCTACTTCCCCAAACCTAAGCTGAGTTTGTTTTCAGACAACTGTCCAAACAGCCCTGGCCTACACAACCTACAGGCTCAGGCCCCTGGAGCCAAACCTGAGGACTGTACTTGCCCTCTCCAAGGGAATTGTTTGTGCCCATTCCAATGGCCACAACACTTCTAATAGGATAAACCTCCAAAGTCCCTGATCCATCTCAATAGTGCTGGCTTCCCAGGAAAAACAGGAGCAATGTGAGCCCAAATGAGCACCTACCTGCACTCAGACACCTAGACAGAGGTCCCCAGAGGTAAAAAGGAAAGAAAAGGCCCCTAGGCGTAATCAGATCCATTGCTTTGGTTTCCAGGCATCTCTCCTCAGAGGCCTGGATTTCAAAAGCAGCATATAGCTGTTTCTTGATTCACCCATCAGAAAACATCTCATCTACACATGGGAAACTTGCACGTTGGAGCTGTGTCAAAGCCTCTGTTTAGGAGAACCCTTTAGGGCCCCAGTGCCACCGCTTCATTCCAAGGTCTCCATAGACACAAAATCACGTTAGGACCCATCCCCAGGGGTGTCCATTTCAACCCAGGATCCTCGTTAGCTCCCCACAGATCCAGGAGATCTAACCTGTCTTGTTGCTAGGAGACAATTGGAATGCGAGGTGGGCTACCCAGCCATCCATCCTTAGAATCCTGCTCAGAATCATTGGCCTGGAGCCAAACAACAGGTCTCAATTGTCCTGCAGAAGACTCTCTGCAGTTTGGAGCTTCTCACAACTCCCATAGTGGGAAAACCCCCATGGCCTCGTGATGCCCCCCCATTCATGAAGGGGCCATCAGGACAGAAACTCCAACCTGAGCGATCGTCTGATCCTCGCCCTGACTTCAGATGCACGAGATCTCGATTCAGGTCTGTAGATTATGCCTTCCATGGCCTCACCCAGAAACCTAAGCCTAGCTTGTGTTCTCAGACTTTTGTCGTCAGACTACTGGCCTACAAGCCCTCCATTTGGCAATCCAGAACTACATGCAGCACTTTGCCTGCCCTCCAGAGGAAAAACATTGTCCTCTGGGGCTACCCAGTAACCGCAAATGAGGATCAACCTGCACCGACCTTGGCTGTACCCCAAATACATAGGCTGACCAGGGCACTAATGCCCTTTCTGAAACAGCCTGAGCCTGGACCCCCTGGCCCCTCCCAGACAGCTGGCCGCACACTGAGCACATCGAGCCGCCATGGTCTTAGGTCGTCATCTCTTCCCAACCTCGGTTTTCAGGTTTCAGAACCTAGACCTTATCTCCAATCACTGCCCAGGTTGAAGGTGATGCAGAAATCAGAACTCCTTCCCCATGGCAAGAAACCTTGTAGTTGGCATGTTGTCCAACGTTCAGTGTCGTTGAAACCAGTGTGGCCCATGAGGCCCCGCCCATGCTCGCGGGCCACATTGGTCACAAACACACATTGTGACCCTCAGGCTGAGCCCAGTCCTCAAGTAAGGCCACTCAGTGGCTGGATGAAGAGATAGCATATTGGGCTTGCCATGACCCTAGGCCCCACTTTTAACCATAGTTCGGGATGTCCCTTCAGTCTTCCCCACGGCTTGGATTTGGAATTCCTCTTTTGGTGGGATCCCTGAGGTAACAAACCTGAAAGGAGACCTCCCATCCCACAGAATGACGAAAAGCAATTGGGAATCGGGCCAAATCCTCAGAGAGGAAGATTCGTCCATGACCCATGAGGCCTCCCCGACATTCCACGGCCATCGCTGATACAAAATCCAGAGACAATAGCCTGAGCAAACGCCTCACACTCGCACTTTCTTCATATCCTCAAGAGTTCTTCTCATGGTTTGTCGATCGGGCCTGCCATACCTACGTCCCCAAACCTAAGCTGAGTTTGTGTTTTCAGACTTCTGTCTTCAAAGTCTTGGGCCACACACCCTCCAGGCTGGGCGCTAGGAGCCACACATTAGGACTGTGCCTACCAATCCATGGGAATTCTGCCCATTCCATGGTCCAAAATCGTACAAATTAGGAGAAACCTCCAAAGTCCCTAAGGCCATCCCAATAGTGTAGGTCGCCCGGAACAAACAAGGGCTGTCTGACACCAGCTGATAATCGACCTTCACTCATACCATAGATGGATGGCCCCCGAGAAGAAGATTGAACCAGACAACACCCTAGGCCATAATAGGATCCATTGCTTTGTGTTACAGGCATGTGTCCTCAAATGCCTGATTCCAATACGAGCATAGGGGTTTTCCTGAGGCACCCATCAGAACTCATCTCGTCTCCACAAGGAAACCTGTGCATGGGATCCAGGTCCAAAGCTTAGGAGAGTACATCAGGTTCCCGGTGCCACCGCCCCATTCCAAGGCCCTCATGCCACCCCGGTTGCTCCGGCAGAGCCATCAGATCAAAACTGTATTGTTGCTAGGAGACAATTGGAATGCGAGGCGGGCTTCCCAGGCATCCATCCGTGAACGGTGCTATGGAGTCATTCCATATGGGATGTCCTGGAGCTGTCCAACATGTCTCAATTGTCCCGCAGAAGGAATCCTTGAAGGGGGCATCCCACAACTCCCAACGTGGGAAAACCTCAATGGCCCCGAGATTCCGCTCCCTTCATAAAGCGGCCGTCATGCACAGGAACTCCAACCTGAGCCAACGTCTGATCCTCGCCTTGACTTCAGAAGCATGAGATATAGGTTCAGATCTGCAGGGGGTACCTGTCGTGCCCTCGCCCTGAAACCCAAGTCTAGCTTGTCTTCTCACACTTTCGTCCTCAAACTCCTGGCCCCGAAGTCCTAAAATTTGGCAATTCCGGACCCACAATGCAGCACTCTGCCGGCCCTCTAGAAAAAAAAATTATTGCCTCATGAGGTGCCCAGGCACCTTAAATGAGGATAAACCTACACAGCACTCGACCTTACCCAAATTATATAGTCTAACTTGGGCACTAATGCACTGTCGAACACAACCTGAGCCCGGACCTCCTGACCAACACCCAGAAAGCTGACCGCACACTGAGCACATAAAACCCGCCATGGCCTTAGGTCATCATCTCTTCCCTACCTCAGTTATCAGGCTTCAGAACCGAGACCTTATCTCCAATCACTGCCCAGGGGTGAGTCTGATGCAGAAATCAGAACTCTTCCTTACCCATGGCAAGAACCCTTGTGGTTGGCACGTTGTCCAACGTTCAGTGTAGGAGAAACCAGCATTCACCATGAGGCCCCGCCCATTCTTGAGTGGGACGAGGGCATACACACGCATTGTGACCCTCAGCATGAGTCCTGTCCTCTAGTAATTCCTCTCAGAGGCTGGACCATTAGATGTCATAATGGGCTTGACATTTCCCTAGGCCCCAATTTTTAACCAGAATTCTGATTGTCCCGTCGCCCCTCCCCAGGGCTCTACTCTGGAATCCCACATTTAGTGGGACACCTGAGGTTAAAAAAGAAAACAACAACAACAACAACAACAACAAAAACGGACTTCTTCCAGCCCACAGAATGACCCCAATCTCTTTGGACGGGGCCAAACCACCAGAGAGTAAGACTCGTCCATTTCCCATAAAGTCACCCAGAAATTCCACGACCATGAGTGACACGATATACAGAGACAAAAACTTGAGCAGGAGCCTCACACTCGCCCTTCTTCCAAATCCCGTAGAGTTCTCCTCATGGTCTGTAGATCAGTCCTGCCATACCTATGACTCGAAACATAAGCCGAGTTTGTGTTTTCAGACAACTGTCCAAACAGCCCTGGCCTACACAACCTACAGGCTCAGGCCCCTGGAGCCAAACCTGAGGACTGTACTTGCCCTCTCCACGGGAATTGTGTGTGCCCATTCCAATGGCCACAACCCTTCTAATAGGATAAACCTCCAAAGTCCCTGATCCATCTCAAAAGTGGTGACTTCCCAGGAAAAACAGGGGCAATCTGAGCCCAAATGAGCACCTACCTGCACTCAGACCCATAGACAGATGTCCCCAGAGGTAAAAAGGAAAGAACAGGACCCTAGGCACTAATCAGATCTATTGCTTTGGTTTCCAGGCATCTCTCCTCAGAGGCCTGGATTTCAAAAGCAGCATATAGCTGTTTCTTGATTCACCCATCAGAAAACATCTCATCTACACATGGGAAACTTGCACGTTGGAGCTGTGTCAAAGCCTCTGTTTACGAGAACCCTTTAGGGCCCCAGTGCCACCTCTTCATTCCAAGGTCTCCATAGACACAAAAGCACATGAGGATTCATCCTTAGGGGTGTCCATTTCAACTCAGCATCCTCGGTTGCTCCCCACAGATCCAGGAGATCTAACATGTCTTGTTGCTAGGAGACAATTGGAATGCGAGGTGGGCTACGCAGCCATCCATCCTTAGAACCCTGCTCAGAATCATTGGCCTGGAGCCAAGCAACGGTCTCAATTGACCTGCAGAAGACTCTCTGCTGTTTGGAGCTTCTCATAACTCTCATCTTGGGAAAACCCCCATAGCCTCGTATTGCCCCCCCCCATTCATGAAGGGGCCATCAGGGACAGAAAATCCAACCTGAGCGATCGTCTGATCCTCGTCCTGACTTCAGATGCACGAGATCTCGATTCACGTCTGTAGATTGTGCCTGCCATGGCCTCACCCAGAAACCTAAGCCTAGCTTGTGTTCTCAGACTTTTGTCGTCAGACTACTGGCCCACAAGCCCTCCAGTTTGGCAATCCAGAACTACAATGCAGCACTCTGCCGGCCCTCTAGAAGAAAAACATTGTCCTCTGGGGCTACCCAGTAACACCAAATGAGAATCAACCTGCACCGACCTTGGCTGTACCCCAAATACATAGGCTGACCAGGGCACTAATGCCCTTTCTGACACAGCCTGAGCCTGGACTCCCTGGCCCGTCTCAGACAGTTGGCCGCACACTGAGCACATCGAGCCTCCATGGCCTTAGATCGTCATCTCTTCCCAACCTCGGTTTCCAGGTTTCAGAGCCTAGACCTTATCTCCAAGAACTGCCAAGGGTTGAAGGTGATGCAGAAATCAGAACTCCTTCCCCATGGCAAGAAACCTTGTGGTTGGCATGTTGTCCAACGTTCAGTGTGGTTGAAACCAGTGTGGCCCATAAGGCCCCGCCCATGCTCGCGGGCCACATTGGTCACAAACACACTTTGTGACCCTCAGGCTGAGCCCAGTCCTCAAGTAAGGCCACTCAGTGGCTGGATGAAGAGATAGCATATTGGGCTTGCCATGCCCCTAGGCCCCCACTTTTAACCATAGTTCGGGATGTCCCTTCAGTCTTCCCCATGGCTTGGATTTGGAATTCCTCTTTTGGTGGGTCACCTGAGGTAACAAACCTGAATGGAGACCATCCATCCCACAGAATGACGAAAAGCAATTGGGAATCGGGCCAAATCCTCAGAGAGGAAGATTCGTGCATGGCCCATGAGGCCTCCCCGAAAATCCACGGCCATCGCTGATACAAAATCCAGAGACAAAAGCCTGAGCAAGCGCCTCAGACTCGCACTTTCTTCATATCCTGAAGAGTTCTTCTCATGGTTTGTCGATCGGGCCTGCCTGCCATACCTACGTCCCCAAACCTAAGCTGAGTTTGTGTTTTCAGACTTCTGTCCTCAAAGTCTTGGGCCACACAGCCTCCAGGTTGGGCGCCTGGAGCCACACATTAGGACTGTGCCTACCAATCCATGGGAATTCTGCCCATTCCATGATCCAAAATCGTACAAATTAGGAGAAACCTCCAAAGTCCCTGAGGCCATCCCAATAGTGTAGGTCGCCTGGAACAAACAAGGGCTGTCTGACACCAGCTGATAATCGACATCCACTCATACCACAGATGGATGTCCCCAGAGAAGAATATTGAAACATACAGGACGCTAGGCCATAATAGGATCCATTGCTATGGGTTACAGGCATGTGTCCTCAAAAGCCTGATTCCAATACGAGCATAGGGGTTTTCCTGAGGCACCCATCAGAACTCAATTCGTCTCCACAAGGAAACCTGTGCATGGGAGCCATGTCCATAGCTTAGGAGAGTACTTCAAAGTCCCGGTGCCACCGCCCCATTCCAAGGCCCTCATGGACACAAAAACACATTAGGACCCATCCTCAGGAAAGTCCATTTCAACTCAGCCACCCCGGTGCTCCGGCAGAGCCATCAGATCTAAACTGTCTTGTTGCTAGGAGACAATTGGAATGCGAGGCGGGCTTCCGAGGCATCCATCCGCGAACGGTGCTCTGGAGTCATTCCATATGGGATGTCCTGGAGCTGTCCAGCAGGTCTCAATTGTCCCGCAGAAGGAATCCTTGAAGGGGGCATCCCACAACTCCCAACGTGGGAAAACCTCAATGGCCCCGAGATACCGCTCCCTTCATAAAGCGGCCGTCATGCACAGGAACTCCAACCTGAGCCAACATCTGATCCTCGCCCTGACTTCAGAAACATGAGATATTGGTTCAGATCTGCAGGGGGTACCTGTCGTGCCCTCGCCCTGAAACCCAAGTCTAGCTTGTCTTCTCACAATTACGTCCTCAAACTCCTGGCCCCGAAGTCCTAAAATTTGGCAATTCCGGACCCACAATGCAGCACTCTGCCGGCCCTCTAGAAAAAAAAAAATTATTGCCTCATGAGCTGCCCAGGCACCTTAAATGAGGATAAACCTACACAGCACTCGACCTTACCCATATTATATAGTCTAACCTGGGCACTAATGCACTGTCGAACACAACCTGAGCCCGGACCTCCTGACCAACACCCAGAAAGCTGACCGCACACTGAGCACATAAAACCCGCCATGGCCTTAGGTCATCATCTCTTCCCTACCTCAGTTTTCAGGCTTCAGAACCGAGACCTTATCTCCAATCACTGCCCAGGGGTGTATCTGATGCAGAAATCAGAACTCCTCCTTACCCATGGCAAGAACCCTTGTGGTTGGCACGTTGTCCAACATTCAGTGTAGGAGAAACCAGCATTCACACTGAGGCCCCGCCCATTCTTGAGTGCGACGAGGGCATACACACGCATTGTGACCCTCAGCATGAGTCCTGTCCTCTAGTAAGTCCTCTCAGTGGCTGGACCTTTAGATGTCATAATGGGCTTGACATGTCACTAGGTCCCAATTTTTAACCAGATTTCTGACTGTCAAGTCGCCCCTCCCCAGGTCTCTACTCTGGAATCCCTCATTTAGTGGGACACCTGAGGTTAAAAAAGAAAACAACAACAACAACAACAAAAAAAAAAACGGACTTCTTCCAGCCCACCGAATGACCCCAAACTCTTTGGACGGGGCCAAACCACCAGAGAGTAAGACTCGTCCATTTCCCATGAAGTCACCCAAAAATTCCACGACCATGAGTGACACTATATCCAGAGACAAAAACTTGAGCACGAGCCTCACACTCGCCCTTCTTTCAAATCCCGAAGAGTTCTCCTCATGGTCTGTAGATCAGTCCTGCCATACCTATGACCCGAAACATAAGCCGAGTTTGTGTTTTCAGACAACTGTCCAAACCGCCCTGGCCTACACAACCTACAGGCTCAGGCCCCTGGAGCCAAACCTGAGGACTGTACTTGCCCTCTCCAAGGGAATTGTGTGTGCCCATTCCAATGGCCACAACCCTTCTAATAGGATAAACCTCCAAAGTCCCTGATCCATCTCAATAGTGGTGGCTTCCCAGGAAAAACAGGGGCAATCTGAGACCAAATGAGCACCTACCTGCACTCAGACACCTAGACAGATGTCCCCAGAGTTAAAAGGAAAGAACAGGCCCCTAGGCACTAATCAGATCCATTGCTTTGGTTTCCAGGCATCTCTCCTCAGAGGCCTGGATTTCAAAAGCAGCATATAGCTGTTTCTTGACTCACCCATCAGAACACATCTCATCTACACATGGGAAACTTGCACGTTGGAGCTGTGTCAAAGCCTCTGTTTAGGAGAACCATTTAGGGCACCAGTGCCACTGCTTCATTCCAAGGTCTCCATAGACACAAAAGTACATTAGGACCCATCCATAGGGGTGTCCATTTAAACTCAGCGTCCTCGGTAGCTCCCCACAGATCCAGGAGTTCTAAACTGTCTTGTTGGTAGGAGACAATTGGAATGCGAGGTGGGCTATGCAGCCATCCATCCTTAGAACCCTGCTCAGAATCATTGGCCTGGAGCCCAGAAACGGTCTCAATTGACCTGCAGAAGACTCTCTGCTGTTTGGAGCTTCTCATAACTCCCATCGTGGGAAAACACCCATGGCTTCGTGATGCCCCCACCCATTCATGAAGGGGCCATCAAGGACAGAAACTTCAACCTGAGCGATCGTCTGATCCTCGTCCTGACTTCAGATGCACGAGATCTCGATTCAGGTCTGTAGATTGTGCCTGCCATGGCCTCACCCAGAAACCTAAGCCTAGCTTGTGTTCTCAGACTTTTGTCGTCAGACTACTGGCCCACAAGCCCTCCAGTTTGGCAATCCAGTACTACAATGCAGCACTTGCCGGCCCTCCAAGAGAAAAACATTGTCCTCTGGGGCTACCCAGTAACCCCAAATGAGGATCAACCTGCACTGACCTTGGCTGTACCCCAAATACATAGGCTGACCAGGGCACTAATGCCCTTTCTGACACAGCCTGAGCCTGGACTCCCTGGTCCGTCCCAGACAGCTTGACGCACACTGAGCACATCGAGCCTCCGTGGCCTTAGGTCGTCATCTCTTCCCAACCTCGGTTTCCAGGTTTCAGAACCTAGACCTAATCTCCAATCACTGCCCAAGGTTGAAGGTGATGCAGAAATCAGAACTCCTTCCCCATGGCAAGAAACCTTGTAGTTGGCATGTTTTCCAACGTTCAGTTTCGTTGAAACCAGTGTGGCCCATGAGGCCCCGCCCATGCTCGCGGGCCACATTGGTCACAAACACACATTGTGACCCTCAGGCTGAGCCCAGTCCTCAAATAAAGCCACTCAGTGGCTGGATGAAGAGATAGCATATTGGGCTTGCCATGCCCCTAGGCCCTAATTTTTAACCATATTTCGGGTTGTCCCTTCAGTCTTCCCCACGGCTTTGCTTTGGAATTCCTCTTTTGGTGGGACACCTGAGGTAACAAACCTGAAATGAGTCCTCCCATCCCACAGATTGACGAAAAGCAATTGGGAATCGGGCCAAATCCTCAGAGAGGAAGATTCGACCATGGCCCATGAGGCCTCCCCGACATTCCACGGCCATCACTGATACAAAATCCAGAGACAAAAGCCTGAGCAAGAGACTCAGACTCGCACTTTCTCCATATCCTGAAGAGTTCTTCTCATGGTTTGTAGATCGGGCCTGCCATACCTACGTCCCCAAACCTAAGCTGAGTTTGTTTTCAGACAACTGTCTAAACAGCCCTGGCCTACACAACCTACAGGCTCAGGCCCCTGGAGCCAAACCTGAGGACTATACTTGCCTTCTCCAAGGGAATTGTTTGTGCCCATTCCAATGGCCACAATCCTTCTAATAGGATAAACCTCCAAAGTCCCTGATCCATCTCAAAAGTGGTGGTTTCCCAGGAAAAACAGGGGCAATCTGAGCCCAAATGAGCACCTACCTGCACTCAGACCTATAGACTGATGTCCTCAGAGGTAAAAAGGAAAAAACAGGCCCCTAGGCACTGATCAGGTCCATTGCTTTGATTTCCAGGCATCTCTCCTCAGAGGCCTGGATTTCAAAAGCAGCATATAGCTGTTTCTTGATTCACCCATCATCAAACATCTCATCTACACATGGGAAACTTGCACGTTGGAGCTGTGTCAAAGCCTCTGTTTAGGAGAACCCTTTAGGGCCCCAGTACCACCGCTTCATTCCAAGGTCTCCATAGACACAAAAGCACATTAGGACCGATCCCCAGGGGTGTCCATTTCAACTCAGCATCCTCGGTAGCTGCCCACAGATCCAGGAGATCTAACCTGTCTTTTTGCTAGGAGACAATTGGAATGCGAGGTGGGCTACCCAGCCATCCATCCTTAGAACCCTGCTCAGAATCATTGGCCTGGAGCCAAGAAACGGTCTCAATTGACCTGCAGAAGACTCTCTGCAGTTTGGAGCTTCTCACAACTCCCATAGTGGGAAAACCCCCATGGCCTTGTGATGCCCTCCCATTCATGAAGGGGCCATCAGGGACAGAAACTCCAACCTGAGCGATCGTCTGATCCTCGCCCTGACTTCAGATGCACGAGATCTCGATTCAGGTCTGTAGATTGTGCCTGCCATGGCCTCACCCAGAAACCTAAGCCTAGCTTGTGTTCTTAGACTTTTGTCATCAGACTACTGGCCCACAAGACCTCCATTTGGCAATCCAGAACTACAATGGAGCACTCTGCCTGCCCTCCAGAAGGAAAACATTGTTCTCTGTGGCTACCCAGTAACCCCAAATGAGGATCAACCTGCACCGACCTTGGCTGTACCCCAAATACATAGGCTGACCAGGGCACTAATGCCCTTTCTGACACAGCCTGAGCCTGGACCCCCTAACCCCTCCCAGACAGCTGGCCGCACACTGAGCACATCGAGCCGCCATGGCCTGAGGTCGTCATCTCTTCCCAACCTCGGTTTTCAAGTTTCAGAACCTAGACCTTATCTCCAATCACTGCCCAAGGTTGAAGGTGATGCAGAAATCAGAACTCCTTCCCCATGGCAAGAAACCTGTGGTTGGCATGTTGTCCAACGTTCAGTGTCGTTGAAACCAGTGTGGCCCATGAGGCCCCGCCCATGCTCGTGGGCCACATTGGTCACAAACACACATTGTGACCCTCAGGCTGAGCCCAGTCCTAAAGTAAGGCCACGCAGTGGCTGGATGAAGAGATAGCATATTGGGCTTGCCATGCCCCTAGGCCCCAATTTTTAACCATAGTTCGGGTTGTCCCTACAGTCTTCCCCACGGCTTTGCTTTGGAATTGCTCTTTTGGTGGGACACCTGAGGTAACAAACCTGAAATGAGTCCTCCCATTCCACAGATTGACGAAAAGCAATTGGGAATCGGGCCAAATCCTCAGAGAGGAAGATTCGTCCATGGCCCATAAGGCCTCCCCGACATTCCACGGCCATCGCTGATACAAAATCCAGAGACAAAAGCCTGAGCAAGAGCCTCAGACTCGCACTTTCTTCATATCCTGAAGAGTTCTCATGGTTTGTCGATCGGGCCTGCCATACCTACGTCCCCAAACCTAAGCTGAGTTTGTGTTTTCAGACTTCTGTCCTCAAAGTCCTGGGCCACACACCCTCCAGGCTGGGCCCCTGGAGCCACACATTAGGACTGTGCCTTCCAATCCATGGGAATTCTGCCCATTCCATGGCCCAAAATCGTACAAATTAGGAGAAACCTCCAAATACCCTGAGGCCATCCCAATTGTGTAGGATGCCCGGAACAAACAAGGGCTGTCTGACACCAGCTGATAATCGACCTCCACTCATACCATAGATGGATGTCCCCAGAGAAGAAGATTGAACCAGACAGGACCCTAGGCCATAATAGGATCCATTGCTTTGGGTTACAGGCATGTGTCCTCAAAAGCCTGATTCCAATACGAGCATAGGGGTTTTCCTGAGGCACCCATCAGAACTCATCTCGTCTCCACAAGGAAACCTGTGCATGGGAGCCATGTCCAAAGCTTAGGAGAGTACTTCAGGGTGCTGGTGCCACAGCCCCATTCCAAGGCCCTCATGGACACAAAAACACATTAGGACCCATCCTCAGAAAGTCCATTTCAACTCAGCCACCCCGGTTGCTCCGGCAGAGCCATCAGATCAAAACTGTCTTGTTGCTAGGAGACAATTGGAATGCGAGTCGGGCTTTCCAGGCATCCATCCGCGAATGGTGCTCTAGAGTATTTCCATATGGGATGTCCTGGAGCTGTCCAACAGGTCTCAATTGTCCCGCAGAAGGAATCCTTGAAGGGTCATCCCACAACTCCCAACGTGGGAAAACCTCAATGGCCTCGAGATTCCGCTCCCTTCATGAAGCGGCCGTCATGAACAGGAACTACAACCTGAGCCAACGTCTGATCCTCGCCCTGACTTCAGAAGCATGAGATATTGGTTCAGATCTGCAGGGGGTACCTGTCGTGCCCTCGCCCTGAAACGCAAGTCTAGCTTGTCTTCTCACACTTCCGTCCTCAAACTCCTGGCCCCGAAGTCCTAAAATATAGCAATTCCGGACCCACAATGCAGCACTCTGCCGGCCCTCTAGAAAAAAAAAATTATTGCCTCATGAGCTGCCCAGGCACCTTAAATGAGGATAAACCTACACAGCACTCGACCTTACCCATATTATATAGTCTAACCTGGGCACTAATGCACTGTCGAGCACAACCTGAGCCCGGAACTCCTGACCAACACCCAGAAAGCTGACCGCACACTGAGCACATAAAACCTGCCAAGGCCTTAGGTCATCATCTCTTCCCTACCTCAGTTTTCAGGCTTCAGAACCGAGACCTTATCTCCAATCACTGCCCAGGGGTGAATGTTATGCAGAAATCAGAACTCCTCCTTACCCATGGCAAGAACCCTTGTGGTTGGCACGTTGTCCAACGTTCAGTGTAGGAGAAACCAGCATTCACCCTGAGGCCCCGCCCATTCTTGAGTGTGACGAGGGCATACACGCGCATTGTGACCCTCAGCATGAGTCCTGTCCTCTAGTAAGTCCTCTCAGTGGCTGGACCTTTAGATGTCATAATGGGCTTGACATGTCACTAGGTCCCAATTTTTAACCAGATTTCTGACTGTCAAGTCGCCCCTCCCCAGGTCTCTACTCTGGAATCCCTCATTTAGTGGGACACCTGAGGTTAAAAAAGAAAACAACAACAACAAAAAAAAAAAAAAAAACGGACTTCTTCCAGCCCACAGAATGACCCCAAACTCTTTGGACGGGGCCAAACCACCAGAGAGTAAGACTCGTCCATTTCCCATGAAGTCACCCAGAAATTCCACGACCACGAGTGACACGATATCCAGAGACAAAAACTTGAGCAGGAGCCTCACACTCGCCCTTCTTTCAAATCCCGAAGAGTTCTCCTCATGGTCTGTAGATCAGTCCTGCCATACCTATGACCTGAAACATAAGCCGAGTTTGTGATTTCAGACAACTGTCCAAAAAGGGCTGGACTACACAACCTACAGGCTCAGGCCCCTGGAGCCAAACCTGAGGACTGTACTTGCCCTCTCCAAGGGAATTGTGTGTGCCCATTCCAATGGCCACAATCCTTCTAATAGGATAAACCTCCAAAGTCCCTGATATATCTCAATAGTGGTAGCTTCCCAAGAAAAACAGGGGCAATCTGAGCCCAAATGAGCCCCTACCTGCACTCAGACCCATAGACAGATGTCCTCAGAGGTAAAAAGGAAAGAACAGGCCCCTAGGCACTAATCAGATCCATTGCTTTGGTTTCCAGGCATCTCTCCTCAGAGGCCTGGATTTCAAAAGCAGCATATAGCTGTTTCTTGATTCACCCATCAGAAAACATGGCATCTACACATGGGAAACTTGCACGTTGGAGCTGTGTCTAAGCCTCTGTTTAGGAGAACCCTTTAGGGCCCCAGTGCCACCGCTTCATTCCAAGGTCTCCATAGACACAAAAGCACATTCGGACCCATCCCCAGGGGTGTGCATTTCAACTCAGCATCCTCGGTAGCTCCCCACAGATCCAGGAGATCTAAACTGTCTTGTTGCTAGGAGACAATTGGAATGCGAGGTGGGCTACCCAGCCATCCATCCTTAGAACCCTGCTCAGAATCATTGGCCTGGAGCCAAACAACAGGTCTCAATTGTCATGCCGAAGACTCTCTGCAGTTTGGAGCTTCTCACAACTCCCATCATGGGAAAACCCCCATGGCCTCGTGATGCCCTCCCATTCATGAAGGGGCCATCAGGGACAGAAACTCCAACCTGAGCGATCGTCTGATCCTCGCCCTGACTTCAGATGCACGAGATCTAGATTCAGGTCTGTAGATTGTGCCTGCCATGGCCTCACCCAGAAACCTAAGCCTAGCTTGTGTTCTCAGAATTTTGTCGTCAGACTACTGGCCCACAAGGCCTCCAGTTTGGCAATCCAGAACTACAATGCAGCACTCTGCCTGCCCTCCAGATAAAAAGCATTGTCCTCTGGGGCTACCCAGTAACCCCAAATGAGAATCAACCTGAACCGACCTTGGCTGTACCCCAAATACATAGGCTGACCAGGGCACTAATGCCCTTTCTGAAACAGCCTGAGCATGGACCCCCTGGCCCCTCCCAGACAGCTGGCCGCACACTGAGCACATCGAGCCGCCATGGCCTGAGGTCGTCATCTCTTCCCAACCTCGGTTTTCAGGATTCAGAACCTAGACCTTATCTCCAATCACTGTCCATGATGAAGGTGATGCAGAAATCAGAACTCCTTCCCCATGGCAAGAAACCTTATGGTTGGCATGTTGTCCAACGTTCAGTGTCGTTGAAACCAGTATGGCCCATGAGGCTCCGCCCATGCTCGCGGGCCACATTGGTTACAAACACACATTGTGACCCTCAGGCTGAGCCCAGTCCTCAAGTAAGGCCACTCAGTGGCTGGATGAAGAGATAGCATATTGGGCTTGCCATGCCCCTAGGCCCCAAATTTTAACCATAGTTCGGGTTGTCCCTTCAGTCTTCCCCACGACTTGGCTTTGGAATTCCTCTTTTGGTGGGACACCTGAGGTAACAAACCTGAAATGAGTCCTCCCATCCCACAGATTGACGAAAAGCAATTGGGAATCAGGCCAAATCCTCAGAGAGGAAGATTCGTCCATGGCCCATGAGGCCTCCCCGACATTCCACGGCCATCACTGATACAAAATCCAGAGACAAAAGCCTGAGCAGTCGCCACAGACTCGCACTTTCTTCATATCCTGTAGAGTTCTTCTCATGGTTTGTCGATCGGGCCTGCCATACCTACGTCCCCAAACCTAAGCTGAGTTTGTGTTTTCAGACTTCTGTCCTCAAAGTCTTGGGCCACACATCCTCCAGGCTGGGCCCCTGGAGCCACACATTAGGACTGTGCCTACCAATCCATGGGAATTCTGCCCATTCCATGGTCCAAAATCGTACAAATTAGGAGAAACCTCCAACGACCCTTAGGCCATCCCAATAGTGTGGGTCACCCGGAACAAACAAGGGGTGTCTGACACCAGCTGATAATCGACCTCCACTCATACCATAGATGGATGTCCCCAGAGAAGAAGATTGAACCAGACAGGACCCTAGGCCATAATAGGATTCATTTCTATGGGTTACAGGCATGTGTCCTCAAAAGCCTGATTCCAATACGAGCATAGGGGTTTTCCTGAGGCACCCATCAGAACTCATCTCGTCTCCACAAGGAAACCTGTGCATGGGAGCCATGTCCAAAGCTTAGAAAAGTACTTCAGGTTGCCGGTGCCACCGCCCCATTCCAACCCTCATGGACACAAAAACACATTAGGACACATCCTGAGGAAAGTCCATTTCAACTCAGCCACCGAGGTTGCTCCCGCAGAGCCATCAGATCTAAACTGTCTTGTTGCTAGGAGACAATTGGAATGCGAGGCGGGCTTCCCAGGCATCCATCCGCGAACGGTGCTCTGGAGTCATTCCATATGGGATGTCCTGGAGCTGTCCAACAGGTCTCAATTGTCCGGAAGAAGGAATCCTGGAAGGGGGCATCCCACAACTCCCAACGTGGGAAAACCTCAATGGTCTCGAGATTCCGCTCCCTTCATGAAGCGGCCGTCATGCTCAGAAACTCCCACCTGAGCCAACGTCTGATCCTCGCCCTGACTTCAGATGCATGAGATATTGGTTCAGATCTGCAGGGGGTACCTGCCGTGCCCTCGCCCTGAAACCCAAGTCTAGCTTGTCTTCTCAGACTTCCGTCCTCACACTCCTGGCCCCGAAGCCCTAAAGTTTCGCAATTCCGGACCCACAATGCAGCACTCTGCCTGCCCTCTAGAAAAAAAATTATTGCCTCATGAGCTGCCCAGGCACCTTAAATGAGGGTAAACCTACACAGCACTCGACTTTACCCAAATTATATAGTCTAACCTGGGCACTAATGCACTGTCGAACACAACCTGAGCCCGGAACTCCTGACCAACACCCAGAAAGCTGACCGCACACTGAGCACATAAAACCCGCCATGGCCTTAGGTCATCATCTCTTCCCTACCTCAGTTTCCAGGCTTCAGAACCGAGACCTTATCTCCAATCACTTCCCAGGGGTGAGTCTGATGCAGAAATCAGTACTCCTCCTTACCCATGGCAAGAACCCTTGTGGTTGGCACGTTGTCCAACGATCAGTGTAGGAGAAACCCTGAGGCCCCGCCCATTCTTGAGTGCGACGAGGGCATACACACGCATTGTGACCCTCAGCATGAGTCCTGTCCTCTAGTAAGTCCTCTCAGTGGCTGGATCATTAGATGTCATAATGGGTTTGATATGTCCCTAGGCCCCAATTTTTAACCAGATTTCTGATTGTCCAGTCGCCCCTCCTAGGGCTCTACTCTGAAATCCCTCATTTGGTGGGAAGACTGAGGTTAAAAAAGAAAACAACAACAACAACAACAACAAAATAAAACGGACTTCTTCCAGCCCACAGAATGAACCCAAACTCTTTGGACGGGGCCAAACCACCAGAGAGTAAGACTCGTCCATTTCCCATGAAGTCACCCAGAAATTCCACGACCATGAGTGACACGATATCCCCAGACAAAAACTTGAGCAGGAGCCTCACACTCGCCCTTCTTTCAAATCCCGAAAAGTTCTCCTCATGGTCTGTAGATCAGTCCTGCCATACCTATGACCTGAAACATAAGCCGAGTTTGTGTTTTCAGACAACTGTCCAAAAAGGGCTGGACTACACAACCTACAGGCTCAGGCCCCTGGAGCCAAACCTGAGGACTGTACTTGCCCTCTCCAAGGGAATTGTGTGTGCCCATTCCAATGGCCACAACTCTTCTAATAGGATAAACCTCCAAAGTCCCTGATATATCTCAATAGTGGTAGCTTCCCAGGAAAAACAGGGGCAATCGGAGCCCAAATGAGCCCCTACCTGCACTCAGACCCATAGACAGATGTCCTCAGAGGTAAAAAGGAAAGAACAGGCCCCTAGGCACTAATCACATACATTGCTTTGGTTTCCAGGCATCTCTCCTCAGAGGCCTGGATTACAAAAGCAGCATATAGCTGTTTCTTGACTCACCCATCAGAAAACATCTCATCTACACATGGGAAACTTGCACGTTGGAGCTGTGTCAAAGCCTCTGTTTAGGAGAACCCTTTAGGGCCCCAGTGCCACCGCTTCATTCCAAGGTCTCCATAGACACAAAAGCACATTCGGACCCATCCCCAGGGGTGTGCATTTCAACTCAGCATCCTCGGTAGCTCCCCACAGATCCAGGAGATCTAATCTGTCTTGTTGCTAGGAGACAATTGGAATGCGAGGTGGGCTACCCAGCCATCCATTCTTAGAACCTTGCTCAGAATCATTGGCCCGGAGCCAAACAACAGGTCTCAATTGTCCTGCCGAAGACTCTCTGCAGTTTGGAGCTTCTCACAACTCCCATCATGGGAAAACCCCCATGGCCTCGTGATGCCCCCCCATTCATGAAGGGGCCATCAGGGACAGAAACTACAACCTGAGCGATCGTCTGATCCTCGCCCTGACTTCAGATGCACGAGATCTCGATTCAGGTCTGTAGATTGTGCCTGCCATGGCCTCACCCAGAAACCTAAGCCTAGCTTGTGTTCTCAGACTTTTGTCGTCAGACTACTGGCCCACAAGGCCTCCAGTTTGGCAATCCAGAACTACAATGCAGCACTCTGCCTGCCCTCCAGATAAAAAACATTGTCCTCTGGGGCTACCCAGTAACCCCAAATGAGGATCAACCTGCACCGACCTTGGCTGTACCCCAAATACATAGGCTGACCAGGGCACTAATGCCCTTTCTGACACAGCCTGAGCATGGACCCCCTGGCCCCTCCCAGACAGCTGGCCGCACACTGAGCACATCTAGCCGCCATGGCCTTAGGTCGTCATCTCTTCCCAACCTCGGTTTTCAGGTTTCAGAACCTAGACCTTATCTCCAATCACTGTCCATGTTGAAGGTGATGCAGAAATCAGAACTCCTTCCCCATGGCAAGAAACCTTGTGGTTGGCATGTTGTCCAACGTTCAGTGTCGTTGAAACCAGTGTGGCCCATGAGGCCTCCCCCATGCTCGAGGGCCACATTGGTCACAAACACACATTGTGACCCTCAGGCTGAGCCCAGTCCTCAAGTAAGGCCACTCAGTGGCTGGATGAAGAGATAGCATATTGGGCTTGCCATGCCCCTAGGCCCCAATTTTTAACCATAGTTCGGATTGTCCCTTCAGTCTTCCCCACGGCTTTGCTTTGGAATTCCTCTTTTGGTGGGACACCACAGGTAACAAAACTGAAATGAGTCCTCCCATCCCACAGATTGACGAAAAGCAATTGGGAATCGGGCCAAATCCTCAGAGAGGAAGATTCGTCCATGGCCCATGAGGCCTCCCCGACATTCCACGGCCATCACTGATACAAAATCCAGAGACAAAAGCTTGAGCAATCGCCACAGACTCGCACTTTCTTCAAATCCTGTAGAGTTCTTCTCATGGTTTGTAGATCGGGCCTGCCATACCTACGTCCCCAAACCTAAGCTGAGTTTGTGTTTTAAGACTTCTGTCCTCAAAGTTTGGGCCACACACCCTCCAGGCTGGGCCCCTGGAGCCACACATTAGGACTGTGCCTACCAATCTATGGGAATTCTGCCCATTCCATGGTCCAAAATTGTACAAATTAGGAGAAACCTCCAACGACCCTTAGGCCATCCCAATAGTGTGGGTCACCCGGAACAAACAAGGGGTGTCTGACACCAGCTGATAATCGACCTCCACTCATACCATAGATGGATGTCCCCAGAGAAGAAGATTGAACCAGACAGGACCCTAGGCCATAATAGGATCCATTGCTATGGGTTACAGGCATGTGTCCTCAAAAGCCTGATTCCAATACGAGCATAGGGGTTTTCCTGAGGCACCCATCAGAACTCATCTCGTCTCCACAAGTAAACCTGTGCATGGGAGCCATGTCCAAAGCTTAGGAAAGTACTTCAGGTTGCCGGTGCCACCGCCCCATTCCAAGGCCCTCATGGACACAAAAACACATTAGGACACATCCTGAGGAAAGTCCATTTCAACTCAGCCACCGAGGTTGCTCCCGCAGAGCCATCAGATCTAAACTGTCTTGTTGCTAGGAGACAATTGGAATGCGAGGCGGGCTTCCCAGGCATCCATCCGCGAACGGTGCTCTGGAGTCATTCCATATGGGATGTCCTGGAGCTGTCCAACAGGTCTCAATTGTCCGGAAGAAGGAATCCTGGAAGGGGGCATCCCACAACTCCCAACGTGGGAAAACCTCAATGGTCTCGAGATTCCGCTCCCTTCATGAAGCGGCCGTCATGCTCAGAAACTCCCACCTGAGCCAACGTCTGATCCTCGCCCTGACTTCAGATGCATGAGATATTGGTTCAGATCTGCAGGGGGTACCTGCCGTGCCCTCGCCCTGAAACCCAAGTCTAGCTTGTCTTCTCAGACTTCCATCCTCACACTCCTGGCCCCAAAGCCCTCAAGTTTGGCAATTCCGGACCCACAATGCAGCACTCTGCCTGCCCTCTAGAAAAAAAATGATTGCCTCATGAGCTGCCCAGGCACCTTAAATGAGGGTAAACCTACACAGCACTCGACTTTACCCAAATTATATAGTCTAACCTGGGCACTAATGCACTGTCGAACACATCCTGAGCCCGGACCTCCTGACCAACACCCAGAAAGCTGACCGCACACTGAGCACATAAAACCCGCCATGGCCTTAGGTCATCATCTCTTCCCTACCTCAGTTTTCAGGCTTCAGAACCGAGACCTTATCTCCAATCACTGCCCAGGGGTGAGTCTGATGCAGAAATCAGAACTCCTCCTTACCCATGGCAAGAACCCTTGTGGTTGGCACGTTGTCCAACGATCAGTGTAGGAGAAACCCTGAGGCCCCGCCCATTCTTGAGTGCGACGAGGGCATACACACGCATTGTGACCCTCAGCATGAGTCCTGTCCTCTAGTAAGTCCTCTCAGTGGCTGGACCATTAGATGTCATAATGGGCTTGACATGTCCCTAGGCCCCAATTTTTAACCAGATTTCTGATTGTCCAGTCGCCCCTCCTAGGGCTCTACTCTGAAATCCCTCATTTGGTGGGACACCTGAGGTTTAAAAAGAAAACAACAACAACAACAACAACAACAACAACAACAACAACAACAAAATAAAACGGACTTCTTCCAGCCCACAGAATGAACCCAAACTCTTTGGACGGGGCCAAACCACCAGAGAGTAAGACTCGTCCATTTCCCATGAAGTCACCCAGAAATTCCACGACCATGAGTGACACGATATCCCGAGACAAAAACTTGAGCAGGAGCCTCACACTCGCCCTTCTTTCAAATCCCGAAAAGTTCTCCTCATGGTCTGTAGATCAGTCCTGCCATACCTATGACCTGAAACATAAGCCGAGTTTGTGTTTTCAGACAACTGTCCAAAAGGGGCTGGACGACACAACCTACAGGCTCAGGCCGCTGGAGCCAAACCTGAGGACTGTACTTGCCCTCTCCAAGGGAATTGTGTGTGCCCATTCCAATGGCCACAATCCTTCTAATAGGATAAACCTCCAAAGCCCCTGATATATCTCAATAGTGGTAGCTTCCCAGGAAAAACAGGGGCAATCTGAGCCCAAATGAGCCCCTACCTGCACTCAGACCCATAGACAGATGTCCTCAGAGGTAAAAAGGAAAGAACAGGCCCCTAGGCACTAATCAGATCCATTGCTTTGGTTTCCAGGCATCTCTCCTCAGAGGCCTGGATTTCAAAAGCAGCATATAGCAGTTTCTTGTTTCACCCATCAGAAAACATCTCATCTACACATGGGAAACTTGCACGTTGGAGCTGTGTCAAAGCCTCTGTTTAGGAGAACCCTTTAGGGCCCCAGTGCCACCGCTTCATTCCAAGGTCTCCATAGACACAAAAGCACATTCGGACCCATCCCCAGGGGTGTGCATTTCAACTCAGCATCCTCGGTAGCTCCCCACAGATCCAGGAGATCTAAACTGTCTTGTTGCTAGGAGACAATTGGAATGCGAGGTGGGCTACCCAGCCATCCATCCTTAGAACCCTTCTCAGAATCATTGGCCTGGAGCCAAACAACAGGTCTCAATTGTCCTGCTGAAGACTCTCTGCAGTTTGGAGCTTCTCACAACTCCCATCATGGGAAAACCCCCATGGCCTCGTGATGCCCCCCCATTCATGAAGGGGCCATCAGGGACAGAAACTCCAACCTGAGCGATCGTCTGATCCTCGCCCTGACTTCAGATGCACGAGATCTCGATTCAGGTCTGTAGATTGTGCCTGCCATGGCCTCACCCAGAAACCTAAGCCTAGCTTGTGTTCTCAGACTTTTGTCGTCAGACTACTGGCCCACAAGGCCTCCAGTTTGGCAATCCAGAACTACAATGCAGCACTCTGCCTGCCCTCCAGATAAAAAACATTGTCTTCTGGGGCTACCCAGTAACCCCAAATGAGGATCAACCTGCACCGACCTTGGCTGTACCCCAAATACATAGGCTGACCAGGGCACTAATGCCCTTTCTGACACAGCCTGAGCCTGGACCCCCTGGCCCCTCCCAGACAGCTGGCCGCACACTGAGCACATCGAGCCGCCATGGCCTTAGGTCGTCATCTCTTCCCAACCTCGGTTTTCAGGTTTCAGAACCTAGACCTTATCTCCAATCACTGTCCATGTTGAAGGTGATGAGGAAATCAGAACTCCTTCCCCATGGCAAGAAACCTTGTGGTTGGCATGTTGTCCAACGTTCAGTGTCGTTGATACCAGTGTGGCCCATGAGGCCCCGCCCATGCTCACGGGCCACATTGGTCACAAACACACATTGTGACCCTCAGGCTGAGCCCAGTCCTCAAGTAAGGCCACGCAGTGGCTGGATGAAGAGATAGCATATTGGGCTTGCCATGCCCCTAGGCCCCAATTTTTAACCATAGTTCGGATTGTCCCTTCAGTCTTCCCCACGGCTTTGCTTTGGAATTCCTCTTTTGGTGGGACACCTGAGGTAACAAAACTGAAATGAGTCCTCCCATTCCACAGATTGACGAAAAGCAATTGGGAATCGGGCCAAATCCTCAGAGAGGAAGATTCGTCCATGGCCCATGAGGCCTTCTCGACATTCCACGGCCATCACTGATACAAAATCCAGAGACAAAAGCCTGAGCAATCGCCACAGACTCGCACTTTCTTCATATCCTGTAGAGTTCTTCTCATGGTTTGTAGATCGGGCCTGCCATACCTACGTCCCCAAACCTAAGCTGAGTTTGTGTTTTCAGACTTCTGTCCTCAAAGTCTTGGGCCACACATCCTCCAGGCTGGGCCCCTGGAGCCACACATTAGGACTGTGCCTACCAATCTATGGGAATTCTGCCCATTCCATGGTCCAAAATCGTACAAATTAGGAGAAACCTCCAACGACCCTTAGGCCATCCCAATAGTGTGGGTCACCCGGAACAAACAAGGGGTGTCTGACACCAGCTGATAATCGACCTCCACTCATACCATAGATGGATGTCCCCAGAGAAGAAGATTGAACCAGACAGGACCCTAGGCCATAATAGGATCCATTGCTATGGGTTACAGGCATGTGTCCTCAAAAGCCTGATTCCAATACGAGCATAGGGGTTTTCCTGAGGCACCCATCAGAACTCATCTCGTCTCCACAAGTAAACCTGTGCATGGGAGCCATGTCCAAAGCTTAGGAAAGTACTTCAGGTTGCCGGTGCCACCGCCCCATTCCAAGGCCCTCATGGACACAAAAACACATTAGGACACATCCTGAGGAAAGTCCATTTCAACTCAGCCACCGAGGTTGCTCCCGCAGAGCCATCAGATCTAAACTGTCTTGTTGCTAGGAGACAATTGGAATGCGAGGCGGGCTTCCCAGGCATCCATCCGCGAACGGTGCTCTGGAGTCATTCCATATGGGATGTCCTGGAGCTGTCCAACAGGTCTCAATTGTCCGGAAGAAGGAATCCTGGAAGGGGGCATCCCACAACTCCCAACGTGGGAAAACCTCAATGGTCTCGAGATTCCGCTCCCTTCATGAAGCGGCCGTCATGCTCAGAAACTCCCACCTGAGCCAACGTCTGATCCTCGCCCTGACTTCAGATGCATGAGATATTGGTTCAGATCTGCAGGGGGTACCTGCCGTGCCCTCGCCCTGAAACCCAAGTCTAGCTTGTCTTCTCAGACTTCCATCCTCACACTCCTGGCCCCAAAGCCCTCAAGTTTGGCAATTCCGGACCCACAATGCAGCACTCTGCCTGCCCTCTAGAAAAAAAATGATTGCCTCATGAGCTGCCCAGGCACCTTAAATGAGGGTAAACCTACACAGCACTCGACTTTACCCAAATTATATAGTCTAACCTGGGCACTAATGCACTGTCGAACACATCCTGAGCCCGGACCTCCTGACCAACACCCAGAAAGCTGACCGCACACTGAGCACATAAAACCCGCCATGGCCTTAGGTCATCATCTCTTCCCTACCTCAGTTTTCAGGCTTCAGAACCGAGACCTTATCTCCAATCACTGCCCAGGGGTGAGTCTGATGCAGAAATCAGAACTCCTCCTTACCCATGGCAAGAACCCTTGTGGTTGGCACGTTGTCCAACGATCAGTGTAGGAGAAACCCTGAGGCCCCGCCCATTCTTGAGTGCGACGAGGGCATACACACGCATTGTGAACCTCAGCATGAGTCCTGTCCTCTAGTAAGTCCTCTCAGTGGCTGGACCATTAGATGTCATAATGGGCTTGACATGTCCCTAGGCCCCAATTTTTAACCAGATTTCTGATTGTCCAGTCGCCCCTCCTAGGGCTCTACTCTGAAATCCCTTATTTGGTGGGACACCTGAGGTTAAAAAAGAAAACAACAACAACAACAACAACAACAACAACAACAACAAAATAAAACGGACTTCTTCCAGCCCACAGAATGAACCCAAACTCTTTGGACGGGGCCAAACCACCAGAGAGTAAGACTCGTCCATTTCCCATGAAGTCACCCAGAAATTCCACGACCATGAGTGACACGATATCCCGAGACAAAAACTTGAGCAGGAGCCTCACACTCGCCCTTCTTTCAAATCCCGAAAAGTTCTCCTCATGGTCTGTAGATCAGTCCTGCCATACCTATGACCTGAAACATAAGCCGAGTTTGTGTTTTCAGACAACTGTCCAAAAGGGGCTGGACGACACAACCTACAGGCTCAGGCCCCTGGAGCCAAACCTGAGGACTGTACTTGCCCTCTCCAAGGGAATTGTGTGTGCCCATTCCAATGGCCACAACCCTTCTAATAGGATAATCCTCCAAAGTCCCTGATATATCTCAATAGTGGTAGCTTCCCAGGAAAAACAGGGGCAATCTGAGCCCAAATGAGCCCCTACCTGCACTCAGACCCATAGACAGATGTCCACAGAGGTAAAAAGGAAAGAACAGGCCCCTAGGCACTAATCAGATCCATTGCTTTGGTTTCCAGGCATCTCTCCTCAGAGGCCTGGATTTCAAAAGCAGCATATAGCAGTTTCTTGTTTCACCCATCAGAAAACATCTCATCTACACATGGGAAACTTGCACGTTGGAGCTGTGTCAAAGCCTCTGTTTAGGAGAACCCTTTAGGGCCCCAGTGCCACCGCTTCATTCCAAGGTCTCCATAGACACAAAAGCACATTCGGACCCATCCCCAGGGGTGTGCATTTCAACTCAGCATCCTCGGTAGCTCCCCACAGATCCAGGAGATCTAAACTGTCTTGTTGCTAGGAGACAATTGGAATGCGAGGTGGGCTACCCAGCCATCCATCCTTAGAACCCTTCTCAGAATCATTGGCCTGGAGCCAAACAACAGGTCTCAATTGTCCTGCTGAAGACTCTCTGCAGTTTGGAGCTTCTCACAACTCCCATCATGGGAAAACCCCCATGGCCTCGTGATGCCCCCCCATTCATGAAGGGGCCATCAGGGACAGAAACTCCAACCTGAGCGATCGTCTGATCCTCGCCCTGACTTCAGATGCACGAGGTCTCGATTCAGGTCTGTAGATTTTTCCTGCCATGGCCTCACCCAGAAACCTAAGCCTAGCTTGTGTTCTCAGACTTTTGTCGTCAGACGACTGGCCCACAAGGCCTCCAGTTTGGCAATCCAGAACTACAATGCAGCACTCTGCCTGCCCTCCAGATAAAAAACATTGTCTTCTGGGGCTACCCAGTAACCCCAAATGAGGATCAACCTGCACCGACCTTGGCTGTACCCCAAATACATAGGCTGACCAGGGCACTAATGCCCTTTCTGACACAGCCTGAGCCTGGACCCCCTGGCCCCTCCCAGACAGCTGGCCGCACACTGAGCACATCGAGCCGCCATGGCCTTAGGTCGTCATCTCTTCCCAACCTCGGTTTTCAGGTTTCAGAACCTAGACCTTATCTCCAATCACTGTCCATGTTGAAGGTGATGAGGAAATCAGAACTCCTTCCCCATGGCAAGAAACCTTGTGGTTGGCATGTTGTCCAACGTTCAGTGTCGTTGATACCAGTGTGGCCCATGAGGCCCCGCCCATGCTCACGGGCCACATTGGTCACAAACACACATTGTGACCCTCAGGCTGAGCCCAGTCCTCAAGTAAGGCCACGCAGTGGCTGGATGAAGAGATAGCATATTGGGCTTGCCATGCCCCTAGGCCCCAATTTTTAACCATAGTTCGGATTGTCCCTTCAGTCTTCCCCACGGCTTTGCTTTGGAATTCCTCTTTTGGTGGGACACCTGAGGTAACAAAACTGAAATGAGTCCTCCCATTCCACAGATTGACGAAAAGCAATTGGGAATCGGGCCAAATCCTCAGAGAGGAAGATTCGTCCATGGCCCATGAGGCCTTCTCGACATTCCACGGCCATCACTGATACAAAATCCAGAGACAAAAGCCTGAGCAATCGCCACAGACTCGCACTTTCTTCATATCCTGAAGAGTTCTTCTCATGGTCTGTAGATCGGGCCTGCCATACCTACGTCCCCAAACCTAAGCTGAGTTTGTGTTTTCAGACTTCTGTCCTCAAAGTCTTGGGCCACACATCCTCCAGGCTGGGCCCCTGGAGCCACACATTAGGACTGTGCCTACCAATCTATGGGAATTCTGCCCATTCCATGGTCCAAAATCGTACAAATTAGGAGAAACTTCCAACGACCCTTAGGCCATCCCAATAGTGTGGGTCACCCGGAACAAACAAGGGGTGTCTGACACCAGCTGATAATCGACCTCCACTCATACCATAGATGGATGTCCCCAGAGAAGAAGATTGAACCAGACAGGACCCTAGGCCATAATAGGATCCATTGCTATGGGTTACAGGCATGTGTCCTCAAAAGCCTGATTCCAATACGAGCATAGGGGTTTTCCTGAGGCACCCATCAGAACTCATCTCGTCTCCACAAGTAAACCTGTGCATGGGAGCCATGTCCAAAGCTTAGGAAAGTACTTCAGGTTGCCGGTGCCACCGCCCCATTCCAAGGCCCTCATGGACACAAAAACACATTAGGACACATCCTGAGGAAAGTCCATTTCAACTCAGCCACCGAGGTTGCTCCCGCAGAGCCATCAGATCTAAACTGTCTTGTTGCTAGGAGACAATTGGAATGCGAGGCGGGCTTCCCAGGCATCCATCCGCGAACGGTGCTCTGGAGTCATTCCATATGGGATGTCCTGGAGCTGTCCAACAGGTCTCAATTGTCCGGAAGAAGGAATCCTGGAAGGGGGCATCCCACAACTCCCAACGTGGGAAAACCTCAATGGTCTCGAGATTCCGCTCCCTTCATGAAGCGGCCGTCATGCTCAGAAACTCCCACCTGAGCCAACGTCTGATCCTCGCCCTGACTTCAGATGCATGAGATATTGGTTCAGATCTGCAGGGGGTACCTGCCGTGCCCTCGCCCTGAAACCCAAGTCTAGCTTGTCTTCTCAGACTTCCATCCTCACACTCCTGGCCCCAAAGCCCTCAAGTTTGGCAATTCCGGACCCACAATGCAGCACTCTGCCTGCCCTCTAGAAAAAAAATGATTGCCTCATGAGCTGCCCAGGCACCTTAAATGAGGGTAAACCTACACAGCACTCGACTTTACCCAAATTATATAGTCTAACCTGGGCACTAATGCACTGTCGAACACATCCTGAGCCCGGACCTCCTGACCAACACCCAGAAAGCTGACCGCACACTGAGCACATAAAACCCGCCATGGCCTTAGGTCATCATCTCTTCCCTACCTCAGTTTTCAGGCTTCAGAACCGAGACCTTATCTCCAATCACTGCCCAGGGGTGAGTCTGATGCAGAAATCAGAACTCCTCCTTACCCATGGCAAGAACCCTTGTGGTTGGCACGTTGTCCAACGATCAGTGTAGGAGAAACCCTGAGGCCCCGCCCATTCTTGAGTGCGACGAGGGCATACACACGCATTGTGACCCTCAGCATGAGTCCTGTCCTCTAGTAAGTCCTCTCAGTGGCTGGACCATTAGATGTCATAATGGGCTTGACATGTCCCTAGGCCCCAATTTTTAACCAGATTTCTGATTGTCCAGTCGCCCCTCCTAGGGCTCTACTCTGAAATCCCTCATTTGGTGGGACACCTGAGGTTAAAAAAGAAAACAACAACAACAACAACAACAACAACAACAAAATAAAACGGACTTCTTCCAGCCCACAGAATGAACCCAAACTCTTTGGACGGGGCCAAACCACCAGAGAGTAAGACTCGTCCATTTCCCATGAAGTCACCCAGAAATTCCACGACCATGAGTGACACGATATCCCGAGACAAAAACTTGAGCAGGAGCCTCACACTCGCCCTTCTTTCAAATCCCGAAAAGTTCTCCTCATGGTCTGTAGATCAGTCCTGCCATACCTATGACCTGAAACATAAGCCGAGTTTGTGTTTTCAGACAACTGTCCAAAAGGGGCTGGACGACACAACCTACAGGCTCAGGCCGCTGGAGCCAAACCTGAGGACTGTACTTGCCCGCTCCAAGGGAATTGTGTGTGCCCATTCCAATGGCCACAACCCTTCTAATAGGATAAACCTCCAAAGTCCCTGATATATCTCAATAGTGGTAGCTTCCCAGGAAAAACAGGGGCAATCTGAGCCCAAATGAGCCCCTACCTGCACTCAGACCCATAGACAGATGTCCACAGAGGTAAAAAGGAAAGAACAGGCCCCTAGGCACTAATCAGATCCATTGCTTTGGTTTCCAGGCATCTCTCCTCAGAGGCCTGGATTTCAAAAGCAGCATATAGCAGTTTCTTGTTTCACCCATCAGAAAACATCTCATCTACACATGGGAAACTTGCACGTTGGAGCTGTGTCAAAGCCTCTGTTTAGGAGAACCCTTTAGGGCCCCAGTGCCACCGCTTCATTCCAAGGTCTCCATAGACACAAAAGCACATTCGGACCCATCCCCAGGGGTGTGCATTTCAACTCAGCATCCTCGGTAGCTCCCCACAGATCCAGGAGATCTAAACTGTCTTGTTGCTAGGAGACAATTGGAATGCGAGGTGGGCTACCCAGCCATCCATCCTTAGAACCCTTCTCAGAATCATTGGCCTGGAGCCAAACAACAGGTCTCAATTGTCCTGCTGAAGACTCTCTGCAGTTTGGAGCTTCTCACAACTCCCATCATGGGAAAACCCCCATGGCCTCGTGATGCCCCCCCATTCATGAAGGGGCCATCAGGGACAGAAACTCCAACCTGAGCGATCGTCTGATCCTCGCCCTGACTTCAGATGCACGAGGTCTCGATTCAGGTCTGTAGATTTTTCCTGCCATGGCCTCACCCAGAAACCTAAGCCTAGCTTGTGTTCTCAGACTTTTGTCGTCAGACTACTGGCCCACAAGGCCTCCAGTTTGGCAATCCAGAACTACAATGCAGCACTCTGCCTGCCCTCCAGATAAAAAACATTGTCTTCTGGGGCTACCCAGTAACCCCAAATGAGGATCAACCTGCACCGACCTTGGCTGTACCCCAAATACATAGGCTGACCAGGGCACTAATTCCCTTTCTGACACAGCCTGAGCCTGGACCCCCTGGCCCCTCCCAGACAGCTGGCCGCACACTGAGCACATCGAGCCGCCATGGCCTTAGGTCGTCATCTCTTCCCAACCTCGGTTTTCAGGTTTCAGAACCTAGACCTTATCTCCAATCACTGTCCATGTTGAAGGTGATGAGGAAATCAGAACTCCTTCCCCATGGCAAGAAACCTTGTGGTTGGCATGTTGTCCAACGTTCAGTGTCGTTGATACCAGTGTGGCCCATGAGGCCCCGCCCATGCTCACGGGCCACATTGGTCACAAACACACATTGTGACCCTCAGGCTGAGCCCAGTCCTCAAGTAAGGCCACGCAGTGGCTGGATGAAGAGATAGCATATTGGGCTTGCCATGCCCCTAGGCCCCAATTTTTAACCATAGTTCGGATTGTCCCTTCAGTCTTCCCCACGGCTTTGCTTTGGAATTCCTCTTTTGGTGGGACACCTGAGGTAACAAAACTGAAATGAGTCCTCCCATTCCACAGATTGACGAAAAGCAATTGGGAATCGGGCCAAATCCTCAGAGAGGAAGATTCGTCCATGGCCCATGAGGCCTTCTCGACATTCCACGGCCATCACTGATACAAAATCCAGAGACAAAAGCCTGAGCAATCGCCACAGACTCGCACTTTCTTCATATCCTGTAGAGTTCTTCTCATGGTTTGTAGATCGGGCCTGCCATACCTACGTCCCCAAACCTAAGCTGAGTTTGTGTTTTCAGACTTCTGTCCTCAAAGTCTTGGGCCACACATCCTCCAGGCTGGGCCCCTGGAGCCACACATTAGGACTGTGCCTACCAATCTATGGGAATTCTGCCCATTCCATGGTCCAAAATCGTACAAATTAGGAGAAACTTCCAACGACCCTTAGGCCATCCCAATAGTGTGGGTCACCCGGAACAAACAAGGGGTGTCTGACACCAGCTGATAATCGACCTCCACTCATACCATAGATGGATGTCCCCAGAGAAGAAGATTGAACCAGACAGGACCCTAGGCCATAATAGGATCCATTGCTATGGGTTACAGGCATGTGTCCTCAAAAGCCTGATTCCAATACGAGCATAGGGGTTTTCCTGAGGCACCCATCAGAACTCATCTCGTCTCCACAAGTAAACCTGTGCATGGGAGCCATGTCCAAAGCTTAGGAAAGTACTTCAGGTTGCCGGTGCCACCGCCCCATTCCAAGGCCCTCATGGACACAAAAACACATTAGGACACATCCTGAGGAAAGTCCATTTCAACTCAGCCACCGAGGTTGCTCCCGCAGAGCCATCAGATCTAAACTGTCTTGTTGCTAGGAGACAATTGGAATGCGAGGCGGGCTTCCCAGGCATCCATCCGCGAACGGTGCTCTGGAGTCATTCCATATGGGATGTCCTGGAGCTGTCCAACAGGTCTCAATTGTCCGGAAGAAGGAATCCTGGAAGGGGGCATCCCACAACTCCCAACGTGGGAAAACCTCAATGGTCTCGAGATTCCGCTCCCTTCATGAAGCGGCCGTCATGCTCAGAAACTCCCACCTGAGCCAACGTCTGATCCTCGCCCTGACTTCAGATGCATGAGATATTGGTTCAGATCTGCAGGGGGTACCTGCCGTGCCCTCGCCCTGAAACCCAAGTCTAGCTTGTCTTCTCAGACTTCCATCCTCACACTCCTGGCCCCAAAGCCCTCAAGTTTGGCAATTCCGGACCCACAATGCAGCACTCTGCCTGCCCTCTAGAAAAAAAATGATTGCCTCATGAGCTGCCCAGGCACCTTAAATGAGGGTAAACCTACACAGCACTCGACTTTACCCAAATTATATAGTCTAACCTGGGCACTAATGCACTGTCGAACACATCCTGAGCCCGGACCTCCTGACCAACACCCAGAAAGCTGACCGCACACTGAGCACATAAAACCCGCCATGGCCTTAGGTCATCATCTCTTCCCTACCTCAGTTTTCAGGCTTCAGAACCGAGACCTTATCTCCAATCACTGCCCAGGGGTGAGTCTGATGCAGAAATCAGAACTCCTCCTTACCCATGGCAAGAACCCTTGTGGTTGGCACGTTGTCCAACGATCAGTGTAGGAGAAACCCTGAGGCCCCGCCCATTCTTGAGTGCGACGAGGGCATACACACGCATTGTGACCCTCAGCATGAGTCCTGTCCTCTAGTAAGTCCTCTCAGTGGCTGGACCATTAGATGTCATAATGGGCTTGACATGTCCCTAGGCCCCAATTTTTAACCAGATTTCTGATTGTCCAGTCGCCCCTCCTAGGGCTCTACTCTGAAATCCCTCATTTGGTGGGACACCTGAGGTTAAAAAAGAAAACAACAACAACAACAACAACAACAACAACAACAACAAAATAAAACGGACTTCTTCCAGCCCACAGAATGAACCCAAACTCTTTGGACGGGGCCAAACCACCAGAGAGTAAGACTCGTCCATTTCCCATGAAGTCACCCAGAAATTCCACGACCATGAGTGACACGATATCCCGAGACAAAAACTTGAGCAGGAGCCTCACACTCGCCCTTCTTTCAAATCCCGAAAAGTTCTCCTCATGGTCTGTAGATCAGTCCTGCCATACCTATGACCTGAAACATAAGCCGAGTTTGTGTTTTCAGACAACTGTCCAAAAGGGGCTGGACGACACAACCTACAGGCTCAGGCCCCTGGAGCCAAACCTGAGGACTGTACTTGCCCTCTCCAAGGGAATTGTGTGTGCCCATTCCAATGGCCACAACCCTTCTAATAGGATAATCCTCCAAAGTCCCTGATATATCTCAATAGTGGTAGCTTCCCAGGAAAAACAGGGGCAATCTGAGCCCAAATGAGCCCCTACCTGCACTCAGACCCATAGACAGATGTCCACAGAGGTAAAAAGGAAAGAACAGGCCCCTAGGCACTAATCAGATCCATTGCTTTGGTTTCCAGGCATCTCTCCTCAGAGGCCTGGATTTCAAAAGCAGCATATAGCAGTTTCTTGTTTCACCCATCAGAAAACATCTCATCTACACATGGGAAACTTGCACGTTGGAGCTGTGTCAAAGCCTCTGTTTAGGAGAACCCTTTAGGGCCCCAGTGCCACCGCTTCATTCCAAGGTCTCCATAGACACAAAAGCACATTCGGACCCATCCCCAGGGGTGTGCATTTCAACTCAGCATCCTCGGTAGCTCCCCACAGATCCAGGAGATCTAAACTGTCTTGTTGCTAGGAGACAATTGGAATGCGAGGTGGGCTACCCAGCCATCCATCCTTAGAACCCTTCTCAGAATCATTGGCCTGGAGCCAAACAACAGGTCTCAATTGTCCTGCTGAAGACTCTCTGCAGTTTGGAGCTTCTCACAACTCCCATCATGGGAAAACCCCCATGGCCTCGTGATGCCCCCCCATTCATGAAGGGGCCATCAGGGACAGAAACTCCAACCTGAGCGATCGTCTGATCCTCGCCCTGACTTCAGATGCACGAGGTCTCGATTCAGGTCTGTAGATTTTTCCTGCCATGGCCTCACCCAGAAACCTAAGCCTAGCTTGTGTTCTCAGACTTTTGTCGTCAGACTACTGGCCCACAAGGCCTCCAGTTTGGCAATCCAGAACTACAATGCAGCACTCTGCCTGCCCTCCAGATAAAAAACATTGTCTTCTGGGGCTACCCAGTAACCCCAAATGAGGATCAACCTGCACCGACCTTGGCTGTACCCCAAATACATAGGCTGACCAGGGCACTAATTCCCTTTCTGACACAGCCTGAGCCTGGACCCCCTGGCCCCTCCCAGACAGCTGGCCGCACACTGAGCACATCGAGCCGCCATGGCCTTAGGTCGTCATCTCTTCCCAACCTCGGTTTTCAGGTTTCAGAACCTAGACCTTATCTCCAATCACTGTCCATGTTGAAGGTGATGAGGAAATCAGAACTCCTTCCCCATGGCAAGAAACCTTGTGGTTGGCATGTTGTCCAACGTTCAGTGTCGTTGATACCAGTGTGGCCCATGAGGCCCCGCCCATGCTCACGGGCCACATTGGTCACAAACACACATTGTGACCCTCAGGCTGAGCCCAGTCCTCAAGTAAGGCCACGCAGTGGCTGGATGAAGAGATAGCATATTGGGCTTGCCATGCCCCTAGGCCCCAATTTTTAACCATAGTTCGGATTGTCCCTTCAGTCTTCCCCACGGCTTTGCTTTGGAATTCCTCTTTTGGTGGGACACCTGAGGTAACAAAACTGAAATGAGTCCTCCCATTCCACAGATTGACGAAAAGCAATTGGGAATCGGGCCAAATCCTCAGAGAGGAAGATTCGTCCATGGCCCATGAGGCCTTCTCGACATTCCACGGCCATCACTGATACAAAATCCAGAGACAAAAGCCTGAGCAATCGCCACAGACTCGCACTTTCTTCATATCCTGAAGAGTTCTTCTCATGGTCTGTAGATCGGGCCTGCCATACCTACGTCCCCAAACCTAAGCTGAGTTTGTGTTTTCAGACTTCTGTCCTCAAAGTCTTGGGCCACACATCCTCCAGGCTGGGCCCCTGGAGCCACACATTAGGACTGTGCCTACCAATCTATGGGAATTCTGCCCATTCCATGGTCCAAAATCGTACAAATTAGGAGAAACTTCCAACGACCCTTAGGCCATCCCAATAGTGTGGGTCACCCGGAACAAACAAGGGGTGTCTGACACCAGCTGATAATCGACCTCCACTCATACCATAGATGGATGTCCCCAGAGAAGAAGATTGAACCAGACAGGACCCTAGGCCATAATAGGATCCATTGCTATGGGTTACAGGCATGTGTCCTCAAAAGCCTGATTCCAATACGAGCATAGGGGTTTTCCTGAGGCACCCATCAGAACTCATCTCGTCTCCACAAGTAAACCTGTGCATGGGAGCCATGTCCAAAGCTTAGGAAAGTACTTCAGGTTGCCGGTGCCACCGCCCCATTCCAAGGCCCTCATGGACACAAAAACACATTAGGACACATCCTGAGGAAAGTCCATTTCAACTCAGCCACCGAGGTTGCTCCCGCAGAGCCATCAGATCTAAACTGTCTTGTTGCTAGGAGACAATTGGAATGCGAGGCGGGCTTCCCAGGCATCCATCCGCGAACGGTGCTCTGGAGTCATTCCATATGGGATGTCCTGGAGCTGTCCAACAGGTCTCAATTGTCCGGAAGAAGGAATCCTGGAAGGGGGCATCCCACAACTCCCAACGTGGGAAAACCTCAATGGTCTCGAGATTCCGCTCCCTTCATGAAGCGGCCGTCATGCTCAGAAACTCCCACCTGAGCCAACGTCTGATCCTCGCCCTGACTTCAGATGCATGAGATATTGGTTCAGATCTGCAGGGGGTACCTGCCGTGCCCTCGCCCTGAAACCCAAGTCTAGCTTGTCTTCTCAGACTTCCATCCTCACACTCCTGGCCCCAAAGCCCTCAAGTTTGGCAATTCCGGACCCACAATGCAGCACTCTGCCTGCCCTCTAGAAAAAAAATGATTGCCTCATGAGCTGCCCAGGCACCTTAAATGAGGGTAAACCTACACAGCACTCGACTTTACCCAAATTATATAGTCTAACCTGGGCACTAATGCACTGTCGAACACATCCTGAGCCCGGACCTCCTGACCAACACCCAGAAAGCTGACCGCACACTGAGCACATAAAACCCGCCATGGCCTTAGGTCATCATCTCTTCCCTACCTCAGTTTTCAGGCTTCAGAACCGAGACCTTATCTCCAATCACTGCCCAGGGGTGAGTCTGATGCAGAAATCAGAACTCCTCCTTACCCATGGCAAGAACCCTTGTGGTTGGCACGTTGTCCAACGATCAGAGTAGGAGAAACCCTGAGGCCCCGCCCATTCTTGAGTGCGACGAGGGCATACACACGCATTGTGACCCTCAGCATGAGTCCTGTCCTCTAGTAAGTCCTCTCAGTGGCTGGACCATTAGATGTCATAATGGGCTTGACATGTCCCTAGGCCCCAATTTTTAACCAGATTTCTGATTTTCCAGTCGCCCCTCCTAGGGCTCTACTCTGAAATCCCTCATTTGGTGGGACACCTGAGGTTAAAAAAGAAAACAACAACAACAACAACAACAACAACAACAAAATAAAACGGACTTCTTCCAGCCCACAGAATGAACCCAAACTCTTTGGACGGGGCCAAACCACCAGAGAGTAAGACTCGTCCATTTCCCATGAAGTCACCCAGAAATTCCACGACCATGAGTGACACGATATCCCGAGACAAAAACTTGAGCAGGAGCCTCACACTCGCCCTTCTTTCAAATCCCGAAAAGTTCTCCTCATGGTCTGTAGATCAGTCCTGCCATACCTATGACCTGAAACATAAGCCGAGTTTGTGTTTTCAGACAACTGTCCAAAAGGGGCTGGACGACACAACCTACAGGCTCAGGCCGCTGGAGCCAAACCTGAGGACTGCACTTGCCCGCTCCAAGGGAATTGTGTGTGCCCATTCCAATGGCCACAACCCTTCTAATAGGATAAACCTCCAAAGTCCCTGATATATCTCAATAGTGGTAGCTTCCCAGGAAAAACAGGGGCAATCTGAGCCCAAATGAGCCCCTACCTGCACTCAGACCCATAGACAGATGTCCACAGAGGTAAAAAGGAAAGAACAGGCCCCTAGGCACTAATCAGATCCATTGCTTTGGTTTCCAGGCATCTCTCCTCAGAGGCCTGGATTTCAAAAGCAGCATATAGCAGTTTCTTGTTTCACCCATCAGAAAACATCTCATCTACACATGGGAAACTTGCACGTTGGAGCTGTGTCAAAGCCTCTGTTTAGGAGAACCCTTTAGGGCCCCAGTGCCACCGCTTCATTCCAAGGTCTCCATAGACACAAAAGCACATTCGGACCCATCCCCAGGGGTGTGCATTTCAACTCAGCATCCTCGGTAGCTCCCCACAGATCCAGGAGATCTAAACTGTCTTGTTGCTAGGAGACAATTGGAATGCGAGGTGGGCTACCCAGCCATCCATCCTTAGAACCCTTCTCAGAATCATTGGCCTGGAGCCAAACAACAGGTCTCAATTGTCCTGCTGAAGACTCTCTGCAGTTTGGAGCTTCTCACAACTCCCATCATGGGAAAACCCCCATGGCCTCGTGATGCCCCCCCATTCATGAAGGGGCCATCAGGGACAGAAACTCCAACCTGAGCGATCGTCTGATCCTCGCCCTGACTTCAGATGCCCGAGGTCTCGATTCAGGTCTGTAGATTTTTCCTGCCATGGCCTCACCCAGAAACCTAAGCCTAGCTTGTGTTCTCAGACTTTTGTCGTCAGACTACTGGCCCACAAGGCCTCCAGTTTGGCAATCCAGAACTACAATGCAGCACTCTGCCTGCCCTCCAGATAAAAAACATTGTCTTCTGGGGCTACCCAGTAACCCCAAATGAGGATCAACCTGCACCGACCTTGGCTGTACCCCAAATACATAGGCTGACCAGGGCACTAATGCCCTTTCTGACACAGCCTGAGCCTGGACCCCCTGGCCCCTCCCAGACAGCTGGCCGCACACTGAGCACATCGAGCCGCCATGGCCTTAGGTCGTCATCTCTTCCCAACCTCGGTTTTCAGGTTTCAGAACCTAGACCTTATCTCCAATCACTGTCCATGTTGAAGGTGATGAGGAAATCAGAACTCCTTCCCCATGGCAAGAAACCTTGTGGTTGGCATGTTGTCCAACGTTCAGTGTCGTTGATACCAGTGTGGCCCATGAGGCCCCGCCCATGCTCACGGGCCACATTGGTCACAAACACACATTGTGACCCTCAGGCTGAGCCCAGTCCTCAAGTAAGGCCACGCAGTGGCTGGATGAAGAGATAGCATATTGGGCTTGCCATGCCCCTAGGCCCCAATTTTTAACCATAGTTCGGATTGTCCCTTCAGTCTTCCCCACGGCTTTGCTTTGGAATTCCTCTTTTGGTGGGACACCTGAGGTAACAAAACTGAAATGAGTCCTCCCATTCCACAGATTGACGAAAAGCAATTGGGAATCGGGCCAAATCCTCAGAGAGGAAGATTCGCCCATGGCCCATGAGGCCTTCTCGACATTCCATGGCCATCACTGATACAAAATCCAGAGACAAAAGCCTGAGCAATCGCCACAGACTCGCACTTTCTTCATATCCTGTAGAGTTCTTCTCATGGTTTGTAGATCGGGCCTGCCATACCTACGTCCCCAAACCTAAGCTGAGTTTGTGTTTTCAGACTTCTGTCCTCAAAGTCTTGGGCCACACATCCTCCAGGCTGGGCCCCTGGAGCCACACATTAGGACTGTGCCTACCAATCTATGGGAATTCTGCCCATTCCATGGTCCAAAATCGTACAAATTAGGAGAAACCTCCAACGACCCTTAGGCCATCCCAATAGTGTGGGTCACCCGGAACAAACAAGGGGTGTCTGACACCAGCTGATAATCGACCTCCACTCATACCATAGATGGATGTCCCCAGAGAAGAAGATTGAACCAGACAGGACCCTAGGCCATAATAGGATCCATTGCTATGGGTTACAGGCATGTGTCCTCAAAAGCCTGATTCCAATACGAGCATAGGGGTTTTCCTGAGGCACCCATCAGAACTCATCTCGTCTCCACAAGTAAACCTGTGCATGGGAGCCATGTCCAAAGCTTAGGAAAGTACTTCAGGTTGCCGGTGCCACCGCCCCATTCCAAGGCCCTCATGGACACAAAAACACATTAGGACACATCCTGAGGAAAGTCCATTTCAACTCAGCCACCGAGGTTGCTCCCGCAGAGCCATCAGATCTAAACTGTCTTGTTGCTAGGAGACAATTGGAATGCGAGGCTGGCTTCCCAGGCATCCATCCGCGAACGGTGCTCTGGAGTCATTCCATATGGGATGTCCTGGAGCTGTCCAACAGGTCTCAATTGTCCGGAAGAAGGAATCCTGGAAGGGGGCATCCCACAACTCCCAACGTGGGAAAACCTCAATGGTCTCGAGATTCCGCTCCCTTCATGAAGCGGCCGTCATGCTCAGAAACTCCCACCTGAGCCAACGTCTGATCCTCGCCCTGACTTCAGATGCATGAGATATTGGTTCAGATCTGCAGGGGGTACCTGCCGTGCCCTCGCCCTGAAACCCAAGTCTAGCTTGTCTTCTCAGACTTCCATCCTCACACTCCTGGCCCCAAAGCCCTCAAGTTTGGCAATTCCGGACCCACAATGCAGCACTCTGCCTGCCCTCTAGAAAAAAAATGATTGCCTCATGAGCTGCCCAGGCACCTTAAATGAGGGTAAACCTACACAGCACTCGACTTTACCCAAATTATATAGTCTAACCTGGGCACTAATGCACTGTCGAACACATCCTGAGCCCGGACCTCCTGACCAACACCCAGAAAGCTGACCGCACACTGAGCACATAAAACCCGCCATGGCCTTAGGTCATCATCTCTTCCCTACCTCAGTTTTCAGGCTTCAGAACCGAGACCTTATCTCCAATCACTGCCCAGGGGTGAGTCTGATGCAGAAATCAGAACTCCTCCTTACCCATGGCAAGAACCCTTGTGGTTGGCACGTTGTCCAACGATCAGTGTAGGAGAAACCCTGAGGCCCCGCCCATTCTTGAGTGCGACGAGGGCATACACACGCATTGTGACCCTCAGCATGAGTCCTGTCCTCTAGTAAGTCCTCTCAGTGGCTGGACCATTAGATGTCATAATGGGCTTGACATGTCCCTAGGCCCCAATTTTTAACCAGATTTCTGATTGTCCAGTCGCCCCTCCTAGGGCTCTACTCTGAAATCCCTCATTTGGTGGGACACCTGAGGTTAAAAAAGAAAACAACAACAACAACAACAACAACAACAACAAAATAAAACGGACTTCTTCCAGCCCACAGAATGAACCCAAACTCTTTGGACGGGGCCAAACCACCAGAGAGTAAGACTCGTCCATTTCCCATGAAGTCACCCAGAAATTCCACGACCATGAGTGACACGATATCCCGAGACAAAAACTTGAGCAGGAGCCTCACACTCGCCCTTCTTTCAAATCCCGAAAAGTTCTCCTCATGGTCTGTAGATCAGTCCTGCCATACCTATGACCTGAAACATAAGCCGAGTTTGTGTTTTCAGACAACTGTAAAAGGGGCTGGACGACACAACCTACAGGCTCAGGCCCCTGGAGCCAAACCTGAGGACTGTACTTGCCCTCTCCAAGGGAATTGTGTGTGCCCATTCCAATGGCCACAACCCTTCTAATAGGATAAACCTCCAAAGTCCCTGATATATCTCAATAGTGGTAGCTTCCCAGGAAAAACAGGGGCAATCGGAGCCCAAATGAGCCCCTACCTGCACTCAGACCCATAGACAGATGTCCCCAGAGGTAAAAAGGAAAGAACAGGCCCCTAGGCACTAATCAGATCCATTGCTTTGGTTTCCAGGCATCTCTCCTCAGAGGCCTGGATTTCAAAAGCAGCATATAGCAGTTTCTTGTTTCACCCATCAGAAAACATCTCATCTACACATGGGAAACTTGCACGTTGGAGCTGTGTCAAAGCCTCTGTTTAGGAGAACCCTTTAGGGCCCCAGTGCCACCGCTTCATTCCAAGGTCTCCATAGACACAAAAGCACATTCGGACCCATCCCCAGGGGTGTGCATTTCAACTCAGCATCCTCGGTAGCTCCCCACAGATCCAGGAGATCTAAACTGTCTTGTTGCTAGGAGACAATTGGAATGCGAGGTGGGCTACCCAGCCATCCATCCTTAGAACCCTTCTCAGAATCATTGGCCTGGAGCCAAACAACAGGTCTCAATTGTCCTGCCGAAGACTCTCTGCAGTTTGGAGCTTCTCACAACTCCCATCATGGGAAAACCCCCATGGCCTCGTGATGCCCCCCCATTCATGAAGGGGCCATCAGGGACAGAAACTCCAACCTGAGCGATCGTCTGATCCTCGCCCTGACTTCAGATGCACGAGATCTCGATTCAGGTCTGTAGATTGTGCCTGCCATGGCCTCACCCAGAAACCTAAGCCTAGCTTGTGTTCTCAGACTTTTGTAGTCAGACTACTGGCCCACAAGGCCTCCAGTTTGGCAATCCAGAACTACAATGCAGCACTCTGCCTGCCCTCCAGATAAAAAACATTGTCTTCTGGGGCTACCCAGTAACCCCAAATGAGGATCAACCTGCACCGACCTTGGCTGTACCCCAAATACATAGGCTGACCAGGGCACTAATTCCCTTTCTGACACAGCCTGAGCCTGGACCCCCTGGCCCCTCCCAGACAGCTGGCCGCACACTGAGCACATCGAGCCGCCATGGCCTTAGGTCGTCATCTCTTCCCAACCTCGGTTTTCAGGTTTCAGAACCTAGAGCTTATCTCCAATCACTGTCCATGTTGAAGGTGATGAGGAAATCAGAACTCCTTCCCCATGGCAAGAAACCTTGTGGTTGGCATGTTGTCCAACGTTCAGTGTCGTTGATACCAGTGTGGCCCATGAGGCCCCGCCCATGCTCACGGGCCACATTGGTCACAAACACACATTGTGACCCTCAGGCTGAGCCCAGTCCTCAAGTAAGGCCACGCAGTGGCTGGATGAAGAGATAGCATATTGGGCTTGCCATGCCCCTAGGCCCCAATTTTTAACCATAGTTCGGATTGTCCCTTCAGTCTTCCCCACGGCTTTGCTTTGGAATTCCTCTTTTGGTGGGACACCTGAGGTAACAAAACTGAAATGAGTCCTCCCATTCCACAGATTGACGAAAAGCAATTGGGAATCGGGCCAAATCCTCAGAGAGGAAGATTCGTCCATGGCCCATGAGGCCTTCTCGACATTCCACGGCCATCACTGATACAAAATCCAGAGACAAAAGCCTGAGCAATCGCCACAGACTCGCACTTTCTTCATATCCTGTAGAGTTCTTCTCATGGTTTGTAGATCGGGCCTGCCATACCTACGTCCCCAAACCTAAGCTGAGTTTGTGTTTTCAGACTTCTGTCCTCAAAGTCTTGGGCCACACATCCTCCAGGCTGGGCCCCTGGAGCCACACATTAGGACTGTGCCTACCAATCTATGGGAATTCTGCCCATTCCATGGTCCAAAATCGTACAAATTAGGAGAAACCTCCAACGACCCTTAGGCCATCCCAATAGTGTGGGTCACCCGGAACAAACAAGGGGTGTCTGACACCAGCTGATAATCGACCTCCACTCATACCATAGATGGATGTCCCCAGAGAAGAAGATTGAACCAGACAGGACCCTAGGCCATAATAGGATCCATTGCTATGGGTTACAGGCATGTGTCCTCAAAAGCCTGATTCCAATACGAGCATAGGGGTTTTCCTGAGGCACCCATCAGAACTCATCTCGTCTCCACAAGTAAACCTGTGCATGGGAGCCATGTCCAAAGCTTAGGAAAGTACTTCAGGTTGCCGGTGCCACCGCCCCATTCCAAGGCCCTCATGGACACAAAAACACATTAGGACACATCCTGAGGAAAGTCCATTTCAACTCAGCCACCGAGGTTGCTCCCGCAGAGCCATCAGATCTAAACTGTCTTGTTGCTAGGAGACAATTGGAATGCGAGGCGGGCTTCCCAGGCATCCATCCGCGAACGGTGCTCTGGAGTCATTCCATATGGGATGTCCTGGAGCTGTCCAACAGGTCTCAATTGTCCGGAAGAAGGAATCCTGGAAGGGGGCATCCCACAACTCCCAACGTGGGAAAACCTCAATGGTCTCGAGATTCCGCTCCCTTCATGAAGCGGCCGTCATGCTCAGAAACTCCCACCTGAGCCAACGTCTGATCCTCGCCCTGACTTCAGATGCATGAGATATTGGTTCAGATCTGCAGGGGGTACCTGCCGTGCCCTCGCCCTGAAACCCAAGTCTAGCTTGTCTTCTCAGACTTCCATCCTCACACTCCTGGCCCCAAAGCCCTCAAGTTTGGCAATTCCGGACCCACAATGCAGCACTCTGCCTGCCCTCTAGAAAAAAAATGATTGCCTCATGAGCTGCCCAGGCACCTTAAATGAGGGTAAACCTACACAGCACTCGACTTTACCCAAATTATATAGTCTAACCTGGGCACTAATGCACTGTCGAACACATCCTGAGCCCGGACCTCCTGACCAACACCCAGAAAGCTGACCGCACACTGAGCACATAAAACCCGCCATGGCCTTAGGTCATCATCTCTTCCCTACCTCAGTTTTCAGGCTTCAGAACCGAGACCTTATCTCCAATCACTGCCCAGGGGTGAGTCTGATGCAGAAATCAGAACTCCTCCTTACCCATGGCAAGAACCCTTGTGGTTGGCACGTTGTCCAACGATCAGTGTAGGAGAAACCCTGAGGCCCCGCCCATTCTTGAGTGCGACGAGGGCATACACACGCATTGTGACCCTCAGCATGAGTCCTGTCCTCTAGTAAGTCCTCTCAGTGGCTGGACCATTAGATGTCATAATGGGCTTGACATGTCCCTAGGCCCCAATTTTTAACCAGATTTCTGATTTTCCAGTCGCCCCTCCTAGGGCTCTACTCTGAAATCCCTCATTTGGTGGGACACCTGAGGTTAAAAAAGAAAACAACAACAACAACAACAACAACAACAAAATAAAACGGACTTCTTCCAGCCCACAGAATGAACCCAAACTCTTTGGACGGGGCCAAACCACCAGAGAGTAAGACTCGTCCATTTCCCATGAAGTCACCCAGAAATTCCACGACCATGAGTGACACGATATCCCGAGACAAAAACTTGAGCAGGAGCCTCACACTCGCCCTTCTTTCAAATCCCGAAAAGTTCTCCTCATGGTCTGTAGATCAGTCCTGCCATACCTATGACCTGAAACATAAGCCGAGTTTGTGTTTTCAGACAACTGTCCAAAAGGGGCTGGACGACACAACCTACAGGCTCAGGCCGCTGGAGCCAAACCTGAGGACTGTACTTGCCCTCTCCAAGGGAATTGTGTGTGCCCATTCCAATGGCCACAACCCTTCTAATAGGATAAACCTCCAAAGCCCCTGATATATCTCAATAGTGGTAGCTTCCCAGGAAAAACAGGGGCAATCTGAGCCCAAATGAGCCCCTACCTGCACTCAGACCCATAGACAGATGTCCTCAGAGGTAAAAAGGAAAGAACAGGCCCCTAGGCACTAATCAGATCCATTGCTTTGGTTTCCAGGCATCTCTCCTCAGAGGCCTGGATTTCAAAAGCAGCATATAGCTGTTTCTTGTTTCACCCATCAGAAAACATCTCATCTACACATGGGAAACTTGCACGTTGGAGCTGTGTCAAAGCCTCTGTTTAGGAGAACCCTTTAGGGCCCCAGTGCCACCGCTTCATTCCAAGGTCTCCATAGACACAAAAGCACATTCGGACCCATCCCCAGGGGTGTGCATTTCAACTCAGCATCCTCGGTAGCTCCCCACAGATCCAGGAGATCTAAACTGTCTTGTTGCTAGGAGACAATTGGAATGCGAGGTGGGCTACCCAGCCATCCATCCTTAGAACCCTTCTCAGAATCATTGGCCTGGAGCCAAACAACAGGTCTCAATTGTCCTGCCGAAGACTCTCTGCAGTTTGGAGCTTCTCACAACTCCCATCATGGGAAAACCCCCATGGCCTCGTGATGCCCCCCCATTCATGAAGGGGCCATCAGGGACAGAAACTCCAACCTGAGCGATCGTCTGATCCTCGCCCTGACTTCAGATGCACGAGATCTCGATTCAGGTCTGTAGATTGTGCCTGCCATGGCCTCACCCAGAAACCTAAGCCTAGCTTGTGTTCTCAGAATTTTGTCGTCAGACTACTCGCCCACAAGGCCTCCAGTTTGGCAATCCAGAACTACAATTCAGCACTCTGCCTGCCCTCCAGATAAAAAACATTGTCCTCTGGGGCTACCCAGTAACCCCAAATGAGGATCAACCTGCACCGACCTTGGCTGTACCCCAAATACATAGGCTGACCAGGGCACTAATGCCCTTTCTGACACAGCCTGAGCCTGGAACCCCTGGCCCCTCCCAGACAGCTGGCCGCACACTGAGCACATCGAGCCGCCATGGCCTTAGGTCGTCATCTCTTCCCAACCTCGGTTTTCAGGTTTCAGAACCTAGACCTTATCTCCAATCACTGTCCATGTTGAAGGTGATGAGGAAATCAGAACTCCTTCCCCATGGCAAGAAACCTTGTGGTTGGCATGTTGTCCAACGTTCAGTGTCGTTGATACCAGTGTGGCCCATGAGGCCCCGCCCATGCTCACGGGCCACATTGGTCACAAACACACATTGTGACCCTCAGGCTGAGCCCAGTCCTCAAGTAAGGCCACGCAGTGGCTGGATGAAGAGATAGCATATTGGGCTTGCCATGCCCCTAGGCCCCAATTTTTAACCATAGTTCGGATTGTCCCTTCAGTCTTCCCCACGGCTTTGCTTTGGAATTCCTCTTTTGGTGGGACACCTGAGGTAACAAAACTGAAATGAGTCCTCCCATTCCACAGATTGACGAAAAGCAATTGGGAATCGGGCCAAATCCTCAGAGAGGAAGATTCGTCCATGGCCCATGAGGCCTCCCCGACATTCCACGGACATCACTGATTCAAAATCCAGAGACAAAAGCCTGAGCAATCGCCACAGACTCGCACTTTCTTCATATCCTGTAGAGTTCTTCTCATGGTTTGTAGATCGGGCCTGCCATACCTACGTCCCCAAACCTAAGCTGAGTTTGTGTTTTCAGACTTCTGTCCTCAAAGTCTTGGGCCACACATCCTCCAGGCTGGGCCCCTGGAGCCACACATTAGGACTGTGCCTACCAATCTATGGGAATTCTGCCCATTCCATGGTCCAAAATCGTACAAATTAGGAGAAACCTCCAACGACCCTTAGGCCATCCCAATAGTGTGGGTCACCCGGAACAAACAAGGGGTGTCTGACACCAGCTGATAATCGACCTCCACTCATACCATAGATGGATGTCCCCAGAGAAGAAGATTGAACCAGACAGGACCCTAGGCCATAATAGGATCCATTGCTATGGGTTACAGGCATGTGTCCTCAAAAGCCTGATTCCAATACGAGCATAGGGGTTTTCCTGAGGCACCCATCAGAACTCATCTCGTCTCCACAAGTAAACCTGTGCATGGGAGCCATGTCCAAAGCTTAGGAAAGTACTTCAGGTTGCCTGTGCCACCGCCCCATTCCAAGGCCCTCATGGACACAAAAACACATTAGGACACATCCTCAGGAAAGTCCATTTCAACTCAGCCACCGAGGTTGCTCCCGCAGAGCCATCAGATCTAAACTGTCTTGTTGCTAGGAGACAATTGGAATGCGAGGCGGGCTTCCCAGGCATCCATCCGCGAACGGTGCTCTGGAGTCATTCCATATGGGATGTCCTGGAGCTGTCCAACAGGTCTCAATTGTCCGGAAGAAGGAATCCTGGAAGGGGGCATCCCACAACTCCCAACGTGGGAAAACCTCAATGGTCTCGAGATTCCGCTCCCTTCATGAAGCGGCCGTCATGCTCAGAAACTCCCACCTGAGCCAACGTCTGATCCTCGCCCTGACTTCAGATGCATGAGATATGGGTTCAGATCTGCAGGGGGTACCTGCCGTGCCCTCGCCCTGAAACCCAAGTCTAGCTTGTCTTCTCAGACTTCCGTCCTCACACTCCTGGCCCCAAAGCCCTCAAGTTTGGCAATTCCGGACCCACAATGCAGCACTCTGCCTGCCCTCTAGAAAAAAAATGATTGCCTCATGAGCTGCCCAGGCACCTTAAATGAGGGTAAACCTACACAGCACTCGACTTTACCCAAATTATATAGTCTAACCTGGGCACTAATGCACTGTCGAACACATCCTGAGCCCGGACCTCCTGACCAACACCCAGAAAGCTGACCGCACACTGAGCACATAAAACCCGCCATGGCCTTAGGTCATCATCTCTTCCCTACCTCAGTTTTCAGGCTTCAGAACCGAGACCTTATCTCCAATCACTGCCCAGGGGTGAGTCTGATGCAGAAATCAGAGCTCCTCCTTACCCATGGCAAGAACCCTTGTGGTTGGCACGTTGTCCAACGATCAGTGTAGGAGAAACCCTGAGGCCCCGCCCATTCTTGAGTGCGACGAGGGCATACACACGCATTGTGACCCTCAGCATGAGTCCTGTCCTCTAGTAAGTCCTCTCAGTGGCTGGACCATTAGATGTCATAATGGGCTTGACATGTCCCTAGGCCCCAATTTTTAACCAGATTTCTGATTGTCCAGTCGCCCCTCCTAGGGCTCTACTCTGAAATCCCTCATTTGGTGGGACACCTGAGGTTAAAAAAGAAAACAACAACAACAACAACAACAACAACAACAAAATAAAACGGACTTCTTCCAGCCCACAGAATGAACCCAAACTCTTTGGACGGGGCCAAACCACCAGAGAGTAAGACTCGTCCATTTCCCATGAAGTCACCCAGAAATTCCACGACCATGAGTGACACGATATCCCGAGACAAAAACTTGAGCAGGAGCCTCACACTCGCCCTTCTTTCAAATCCCGAAAAGTTCTCCTCATGGTCTGTAGATCAGTCCTGCCATACCTATGACCTGAAACATAAGCCGAGTTTGTGTTTTCAGACAACTGTCCAAAAGGGGCTGGACGACACAACCTACAGGCTCAGGCCGCTGGAGCCAAACCTGAGGACTGTACTTGCCCTCTCCAAGGGAATTGTGTGTGCCCATTCCAATGGCCACAACCCTTCTAATAGGATAAACCTCCAAAGTCCCTGATATATCTCAATAGTGGTAGCTTCCCAGGAAAAACAGGGGCAATCTGAGCCCAAATGAGCCCCTACCTGCACTCAGACCCATAGACAGATGTCCTCAGAGGTAAAAAGGAAAGAACAGGCCCCTAGGCACTCATCAGATCCATTGCTTTGGTTTCCAGGCATCTCTCCTCAGAGGCCTGGATTTCAAAAGCAGCATATAGCTGTTTCTTGTTTCACCCATCAGAAAACATCTCATCTACACATGGGAAACTTGCACGTTGGAGCTGTGTCAAAGCCTCTGTTTAGGAGAACCCTTTAGGGCCCCAGTGCCACCGCTTCATTCCAAGGTCTCCATAGACACAAAAGCACATTCGGACCCATCCCCAGGGGTGTGCATTTCAACTCAGCATCCTCGGTAGCTCCCCACAGATCCAGGAGATCTAAACTGTCTTGTTGCTAGGAGACAATTGGAATGCGAGGTGGGCTACCCAGCCATCCATCCTTAGAACCCTTCTCAGAATCATTGGCCTGGAGCCAAACAACAGGTCTCAATTGTCCTGCTGAAGACTCTCTGCAGTTTGGAGCTTCTCACAACTCCCATCATGGGAAAACACCCATGGCCTCGTGATGCCCCCCCATTCATGAAGGGGCCATCAGGGACAGAAACTCCAACCTGAGCGATCGTCTGATCCTCGCCCTGACTTCAGATGCACGAGATCTCGATTCAGGTCTGTAGATTGTGCCTGCCATGGCCTCACCCAGAAACCTAAGCCTAGCTTGTGTTCTCAGAATTTTGTCGTCAGACTACTCGCCCACAAGGCCTCCAGTTTGGCAATCCAGAACTACAATTCAGCACTCTGCCTGCCCTCCAGATAAAAAACATTGTCCTCTGGGGCTACCCAGTAACCCCAAATGAGGATCAACCTGCACCGACCTTGGCTGTACCCCAAATACATAGGCTGACCAGGGCACTAATGCCCTTTCTGACACAGCCTGAGCCTGGAACCCCTGGCCCCTCCCAGACAGCTGGCCGCACACTGAGCACATCGAGCCGCCATGGCCTTAGGTCGTCATCTCTTCCCAACCTCGGTTTTCAGGTTTCAGAACCTAGACCTTATCTCCAATCACTGTCCATGTTGAAGGTGATGAGGAAATCAGAACTCCTTCCCCATGGCAAGAAACCTTGTGGTTGGCATGTTGTCCAACGTTCAGTGTCGTTGATACCAGTGTGGCCCATGAGGCCCCGCCCATGCTCACGGGCCACATTGGTCACAAACACACATTGTGACCCTCAGGCTGAGCCCAGTCCTCAAGTAAGGCCACGCAGTGGCTGGATGAAGAGATAGCATATTGGGCTTGCCATGCCCCTAGGCCCCAATTTTTAACCATAGTTCGGATTGTCCCTTCAGTCTTCCCCACGGCTTTGCTTTGGAATTCCTCTTTTGGTGGGACACCTGAGGTAACAAAACTGAAATGAGTCCTCCCATTCCACAGATTGACGAAAAGCAATTGGGAATCGGGCCAAATCCTCAGAGAGGAAGATTCGTCCATGGCCCATGAGGCCTTCTCGACATTCCACGGCCATCACTGATACAAAATCCAGAGACAAAAGCCTGAGCAATCGCCACAGACTCGCACTTTCTTCATATCCTGTAGAGTTCTTCTCATGGTTTGTAGATCGGGCCTGCCATACCTACGTCCCCAAACCTAAGCTGAGTTTGTGTTTTCAGACTTCTGTCCTCAAAGTCTTGGGCCACACATCCTCCAGGCTGGGCCCCTGGAGCCACACATTAGGACTGTGCCTACCAATCTATGGGAATTCTGCCCATTCCATGGTCCAAAATCGTACAAATTAGGAGAAACCTCCAACGACCCTTAGGCCATCCCAATAATGTGGGTCACCCGGAACAAACAAGGGGTGTCTGACACCAGCTGATAATCGACCTCCACTCATACCATAGATGGATGTCCCCAGAGAAGAAGATTGAACCAGACAGGACCCTAGGCCATAATAGGATCCATTGCTATGGGTTACAGGCATGTGTCCTCAAAAGCCTGATTCCAATACGAGCATAGGGGTTTTCCTGAGGCACCCATCAGAACTCATCTCGTCTCCACAAGTAAACCTGTGCATGGGAGCCATGTCCAAAGCTTAGGAAAGTACTTCAGGTTGCCGGTGCCACCGCCCCATTCCAAGGCCCTCATGGACACAAAAACACATTAGGACACATCCTGAGGAAAGTCCATTTCAACTCAGCCACCGAGGTTGCTCCCGCAGAGCCATCAGATCTAAACTGTCTTGTTGCTAGGAGACAATTGGAATGCGAGGCGGGCTTCCCAGGCATCCATCCGCGAACGGTGCTCTGGAGTCATTCCATATGGGATGTCCTGGAGCTGTCCAACAGGTCTCAATTGTCCGGAAGAAGGAATCCTGGAAGGGGGCATCCCACAACTCCCAACGTGGGAAAACCTCAATGGTCTCGAGATTCCGCTCCCTTCATGAAGCGGCCGTCATGCTCAGAAACTCCCACCTGAGCCAACGTCTGATCCTCGCCCTGACTTCAGATGCATGAGATATGGGTTCAGATCTGCAGGGGGTACCTGCCGTGCCCTCGCCCTGAAACCCAAGTCTAGCTTGTCTTCTCAGACTTCCGTCCTCACACTCCTGGCCCCAAAGCCCTCAAGTTTGGCAATTCCGGACCCACAATGCAGCACTCTGCCTGCCCTCTAGAAAAAAAATGATTGCCTCATGAGCTGCCCAGGCACCTTAAATGAGGGTAAACCTACACAGCACTCGACTTTACCCAAATTATATAGTCTAACCTGGGCACTAATGCACTGTCGAACACATCCTGAGCCCGGACCTCCTGACCAACACCCAGAAAGCTGACCGCACACTGAGCACATAAAACCCGCCATGGCCTTAGGTCATCATCTCTTCCCTACCTCAGTTTTCAGGCTTCAGAACCGAGACCTTATCTCCAATCACTGCCCAGGGGTGAGTCTGATGCAGAAATCAGAGCTCCTCCTTACCCATGGCAAGAACCCTTGTGGTTGGCACGTTGTCCAACGATCAGTGTAGGAGAAACCCTGAGGCCCCGCCCATTCTTGAGTGCGACGAGGGCATACACACGCATTGTGACCCTCAGCATGAGTCCTGTCCTCTAGTAAGTCCTCTCAGTGGCTGGACCATTAGATGTCATAATGGGCTTGACATGTCCCTAGGCCCCAATTTTTAACCAGATTTCTGATTGTCCAGTCGCCCCTCCTAGGGCTCTACTCTGAAATCCCTCATTTGGTGGGACACCTGAGGTTAAAAAAGAAAACAACAACAACAACAACAACAACAACAACAACAAAATAAAACGGACTTCTTCCAGCCCACAGAATGAACCCAAACTCTTTGGACGGGGCCAAACCACCAGAGAGTAAGACTCGTCCATTTCCCATGAAGTCACCCAGAAATTCCACGACCATGAGTGACACGATATCCCGAGACAAAAACTTGAGCAGGAGCCTCACACTCGCCCTTCTTTCAAATCCCGAAAAGTTCTCCTCATGGTCTGTAGATCAGTCCTGCCATACCTATGACCTGAAACATAAGCCGAGTTTGTGTTTTCAGACAACTGTCCAAAAGGGGCTGGACGACACAACCTACAGGCTCAGGCCGCTGGAGCCAAACCTGAGGACTGTACTTGCCCTCTCCAAGGGAATTGTGTGTGCCCATTCCAATGGCCACAACCCTTCTAATAGGATAAACCTCCAAAGTCCCTGATATATCTCAATAGTGGTAGCTTCCCAGGAAAAACAGGGGCAATCTGAGCCCAAATGAGCCCCTACCTGCACTCAGACCCATAGACAGATGTCCTCAGAGGTAAAAAGGAAAGAATAGGCCCCTAGGCACTAATCAGATCCATTGCTTTGGTTTCCAGGCATCTCTCCTCAGAGGCCTGGATTTCAAAAGCAGCATATAGCTGTTTCTTGTTTCACCCATCAGAAAACATCTCATCTACACATGGGAAACTTGCACGTAGGAGCTGTGTCAAAGCCTCTGTTTAGGAGAACCCTTTAGGGCCCCAGTGCCACCGCTTCATTCCAAGGTCTCCATAGACACAAAAGCACATTCGGACCCATCCCCAGGGGTGTGCATTTCAACTCAGCATCCTCGGTAGCTCCCCACAGATCCAGGAGATCTAAACTGTCTTGTTGCTAGGAGACAATTGGAATGCGAGGTGGGCTACCCAGCCATCCATCCTTAGAACCCTTCTCAGAATCATTGGCCTGGAGCCAAACAACAGGTCTCAATTGTCCTGCCGAAGACTCTCTGCAGTTTGGAGCTTCTCACAACTCCCATCATGGGAAAACACCCATGGCCTCGTGATGCCCCCCCATTCATGAAGGGGCCATCAGGGACAGAAACTCCAACCTGAGCGATCGTCTGATCCTCGCCCTGACTTCAGATGCACGAGATCTCGATTCAGGTCTGTAGATTGTGCCTGCCATGGCCTCACCCAGAAACCTAAGCCTAGCTTGTGTTCTCAGACTTTTGTCGTCAGACTACTCGCCCTCAAGGCCTCCAGTTTGGCAATCCAGAACTACAATTCAGCACTCTGCCTGCCCTCCAGATAAAAAACATTGTCCTCTGGGGCTACACAGTAACCCCAAATGAGGATCAACCTGCACCGACCTTGGCTGTACCCCAAATACATAGGCTGACCAGGGCACTAATGCCCTTTCTGACACAGCCTGAGCCTGGAACCCCTGGCCCCTCCCAGACAGCTGGCCGCACACTGAGCACATCGAGCCGCCATGGCCTTAGATCGTCATCTCTTCCGAACCTCGGTTTTCAGGTTTCAGAACCTAGACCTTATCTCCAATCACTGTCCATGTTGAAGGTGATGAGGAAATCAGAACTCCTTCCCCATGGCAAGAAACCTTGTGGTTGGCATGTTGTCCAACGTTCAGTGTCGTTGATACCAGTGTGGCCCATGAGGCCCCGCCCATGCTCACGGGCCACATTGGTCACAAACACACATTGTGACCCTCAGGCTGAGCCCAGTCCTCAAGTAAGGCCACGCAGTGGCTGGATGAAGAGATAGCATATTGGGCTTGCCATGCCCCTAGGCCCCAATTTTTAACCATAGTTCGGATTGTCCCTTCAGTCTTCCCCACGGCTTTGCTTTGGAATTCCTCTTTTGGTGGGACACCTGAGGTAACAAAACTGAAATGAGTCCTCCCATTCCACAGATTGACGAAAAGCAATTGGGAATCGGGCCAAATCCTCAGAGAGGAAGATTCGTCCATGGCCCATGAGGCCTTCTCGACATTCCACGGCCATCACTGATACAAAATCCAGAGACAAAAGCCTGAGCAATCGCCACAGACTCGCACTTTCTTCATATCCTGTAGAGTTCTTCTCATGGTTTGTAGATCGGGCCTGCCATACCTACGTCCCCAAACCTAAGCTGAGTTTGTGTTTTCAGACTTCTGTCCTCAAAGTCTTGGGCCACACATCCTCCAGGCTGGGCCCCTGGAGCCACACATTAGGACTGTGCCTACCAATCTATGGGAATTCTGCCCATTCCATGGTCCAAAATCGTACAAATTAGGAGAAACCTCCAACGACCCTTAGGCCATCCCAATAGTGTGGGTCACCCGGAACAAACAAGGGGTGTCTGACACCAGCTGATAATCGACCTCCACTCATACCATAGATGGATGTCCCCAGAGAAGAAGATTGAACCAGACAGGACCCTAGGCCATAATAGGATCCATTGCTATGGGTTACAGGCATGTGTCCTCAAAAGCCTGATTCCAATACGAGCATAGGGGTTTTCCTGAGGCACCCATCAGAACTCATCTCGTCTCCACAAGTAAACCTGTGCATGGGAGCCATGTCCAAAGCTTAGGAAAGTACTTCAGGTTGCCGGTGCCACCGCCCCATTCCAAGGCCCTCATGGACACAAAAACACATTAGGACACATCCTCAGGAAAGTCCATTTCAACTCAGCCACCGAGGTTGCTCCCGCAGAGCCATCAGATCTAAACTGTCTTGTTGCTAGGAGACAATTGGAATGCGAGGCGGGCTTCCCAGGCATCCATCCGGGAACGGTGCTCTGGAGTCATTCCATATGGGATGTCCTGGAGCTATCCAACAGGACTCAATTGTCCGGAAGAAGGAATCCTGGAAGGGGGCATCCCACAACTCCCAACGTGGGAAAACCTCAATGGTCTCGAGATTCCGCTCCCTTCATGAAGCGGCCGTCATGCTCAGAAACTCCCACCTGAGCCAACGTCTGATCCTCGCCCTGACTTCAGATGCATGAGATATTGGTTCAGATCTGCAGGGGGTACCTGCCGTGCCCTCGCCCTGAAACCCAAGTCTAGCTTGTCTTCTCAGACTTCCATCCTCACACTCCTGGCCCCAAAGCCCTCAAGTTTGGCAATTCCGGACCCACAATGCAGCACTCTGCCTGCCCTCTAGAAAAAAAATGATTGCCTCATGAGCTGCCCAGGCACCTTAAATGAGGGTAAACCTACACAGCACTCGACTTTACCCAAATTATATAGTCTAACCTGGGCACTAATGCACTGTCGAACACATCCTGAGCCCGGACCTCCTGACCAACACCCAGAAAGCTGACCGCACACTGAGCACATAAAACCCGCCATGGCCTTAGGTCATCATCTCTTCCCTACCTCAGTTTTCAGGCTTCAGAACCGAGACCTTATCTCCAATCACTGCCCAGGGGTGAGTCTGATGCAGAAATCAGAACTCCTCCTTACCCATGGCAAGAACCCTTGTGGTTGGCACGTTGTCCAACGATCAGTGTAGGAGAAACCCTGAGGCCCCGCCCATTCTTGAGTGCGACGAGGGCATACACACGCATTGTGACCCTCAGCATGAGTCCTGTCCTCTAGTAAGTCCTCTCAGTGGCTGGACCATTAGATGTCATAATGGGCTTGACATGTCCCTAGGCCCCAATTTTTAACCAGATTTCTGATTGTCCAGTCGCCCCTCCTAGGGCTCTACTCTGAAATCCCTCATTTGGTGGGACACCTGAGGTTAAAAAAGAAAACAACAACAACAACAACAACAACAACAACAAAATAAAACGGACTTCTTCCAGCCCACAGAATGAACCCAAACTCTTTGGACGGGGCCAAACCACCAGAGAGTAAGACTCGTCCATTTCCCATGAAGTCACCCAGAAATTCCACGACCATGAGTGACACGATATCCCGAGACAAAAACTTGAGCAGGAGCCTCACACTCGCCCTTCTTTCAAATCCCGAAAAGTTCTCCTCATGGTCTGTAGATCAGTCCTGCCATACCTATGACCTGAAACATAAGCCGAGTTTGTGTTTTCAGACAACTGTCCAAAAGGGGCTGGACGACACAACCTACAGGCTCAGGCCGCTGGAGCCAAACCTGAGGACTGTACTTGCCCTCTCCAAGGGAATTGTGTGTGCCCATTCCAATGGCCACAACCCTTCTAATAGGATAATCCTCCAAAGTCCCTGATATATCTCAATAGTGGTAGCTTCCCAGGAAAAACAGGGGCAATCTGAGCCCAAATGAGCCCCTACCTGCACTCAGACCCATAGACAGATGTCCTCAGAGGTAAAAAGGAAAGAACAGGCCCCTAGGCACTCATCAGATCCATTGCTTTGGTTTCCAGGCATCTCTCCTCAGAGGCCTGGATTTCAAAAGCAGCATATAGCTGTTTCTTGTTTCACCCATCAGAAAACATCTCATCTACACATGGGAAACTTGCACGTTGGAGCTGTGTCAAAGCCTCTGTTTAGGAGAACCCTTTAGGGCCCCAGTGCCACCGCTTCATTCCAAGGTCTCCATAGACACAAAAGCACATTCGGACCCATCCCCAGGGGTGTGCATTTCAACTCAGCATCCTCGGTAGCTCCCCACAGATCCAGGAGATCTAAACTGTCTTGTTGCTAGGAGACAATTGGAATGCGAGGTGGGCTACCCAGCCATCCATCCTTAGAACCCTTCTCAGAATCATTGGCCTGGAGCCAAACAACAGGTCTCAATTGTCCTGCCGAAGACTCTCTGCAGTTTGGAGCTTCTCACAACTCCCATCATGGGAAAACCCCCATGGCCTCGTGATGCCCCCCCATTCATGAAGGGGCCATCAGGGACAGAAACTCCAACCTGAGCGATCGTCTGATCCTCGCCCTGACTTCAGATGCACGAGATCTCGATTCAGGTCTGTAGATTGTGCCTGCCATGGCCTCACCCAGAAACCTAAGCCTAGCTTGTGTTCTCAGACTTTTGTCGTCAGACTACTCGCCCACAAGGCCTCCAGTTTGGCAATCCAGAACTACAATGCAGCACTCTGCCTGCCCTCCAGATAAAAAACATTGTCCTCTGGGGCTACCCAGTAACCCCAAATGAGGATCAACCTGCACCGACCTTGGCTGTACCCCAAATACATAGGCTGACCAGGGCACTAATGTCCTTTCTGACACAGCCTGAGCCTGGAACCCCTGGCCCCTCCCAGACAGCTGGCCGCACACTGAGCACATCGAGCCGCCATGGCCTTAGGTCGTCATCTCTTCCCAACCTCGGTTTTCAGGTTTCAGAACCTAGACCTTATCTCCAATCACTGTCCATGTTGAAGGTGATGAGGAAATCAGAACTCCTTCCCCATGGCAAGAAACCTTGTGGTTGGCATGTTGTCCAACGTTCAGTGTCGTTGATACCAGTGTGGCCCATGAGGCCCCGCCCATGCTCACGGGCCACATTGGTCACAAACACACATTGTGACCCTCAGGCTGAGCCCAGTCCTCACGTAAGGCCACGCAGTGGCTGGATGAAGAGATAGCATATTGGGCTTGCCATGCCCCTAGGCCCCAATTTTTAACCATAGTTCGGATTGTCCCTTCAGTCTTCCCCACGGTTTTGCTTTGGAATTCCTCTTTTGGTGGGACACCTGAGGTAACAAAACTGAAATGAGTCCTCCCATTCCACAGATTGACGAAAAGCAATTGGGAATCGGGCCAAATCCTCAGAGAGGAAGATTCGTCCATGGCCCATGAGGCCTTCTCGACATTCCACGGCCATCACTGATACAAAATCCAGAGACAAAAGCCTGAGCAATCGCCACAGACTCGCACTTTCTTCATATCCTGTAGAGTTCTTCTCATGGTTTGTAGATCGGGCCTGCCATACCTACGTCCCCAAACCTAAGCTGAGTTTGTGTTTTCAGACTTCTGTCCTCAAAGTCTTGGGCCACACATCCTCCAGGCTGGGCCCCTGGAGCCACACATTAGGACTGTGCCTACCAATCTATGGGAATTCTGCCCATTCCATGGTCCAAAATCATACAAATTAGGAGAAACCTCCAACGACCCTTAGGCCATCCCAATAGTGTGGGTCACCCGGAACAAACAAGGGGTGTCTGACACCAGCTGATAATCGACCTCCACTCATACCATAGATGGATGTCCCCAGAGAAGAAGATTGAACCAGACAGGACCCTAGGCCATAATAGGATCCATTGCTATGGGTTACAGGCATGTGTCCTCAAAAGCCTGATTCCAATACGAGCATAGGGGTTTTCCTGAGGCACCCATCAGAACTCATCTCGTCTCCACAAGTAAACCTGTGCATGGGAGCCATGTCCAAAGCTTAGGAAAGTACTTCAGGTTGCCGGTGCCACCGCCCCATTCCAAGGCCCTCATGGACACAAAAACACATTAGGACACATCCTCAGGAAAGTCCATTTCAACTCAGCCACCGAGGTTGCTCCCGCAGAGCCATCAGATCTAAACTGTCTTGTTGCTAGGAGACAATTGGAATGCGAGGCGGGCTTCCCAGGCATCCATCCGCGAATGGTGCTCTGGAGTCATTCCATATGGGATGTCCTGGAGCTGTCCAACAGGTCTCAATTGTCCGGAAGAAGGAATCCTGGAAGGGGGCATCCCACAACTCCCAACGTGGGAAAACCTCAATGGTCTCGAGATTCCGCTCCCTTCATGAAGCGGCCGTCATGCTCAGAAACTCCCACCTGAGCCAACGTCTGATCCTCGCCCTGACTTCAGATGCATGAGATATGGGTTCAGATCTGCAGGAGGTACCTGCCGTGCCCTCGCCCTGAAACCCAAGTCTAGCTTGTCTTCTCAGACTTCCGTCCTCACACTCCTGGCCCCAAAGCCCTCAAGTTTGGCAATTCCGGACCCACAATGCAGCACTCTGCCTGCCCTCTAGAAAAAAAATGATTGCCTCATGAGCTGCCCAGGCACCTTAAATGAGGGTAAACCTACACAGCACTCGACTTTACCCAAATTATATAGTCTAACCTGGGCACTAATGCACTGTCGAACACATCCTGAGCCCGGACCTCCTGACCAACACCCAGAAAGCTGACCGCACACTGAGCACATAAAACCCGCCATGGCCTTAGGTCATCATCTCTTCCCTACCTCAGTTTTCAGGCTTCAGAACCGAGACCTTATCTCCAATCACTGCCCAGGGGTGAGTCTGATGCAGAAATCAGAACTCCTCCTTACCCATGGCAAGAACCCTTGTGGTTGGCACGTTGTCCAAGGATCAGTGTAGGAGAAACCCTGAGGCCCCGCCCATTCTTGAGTGCGACGAGGGCATACACACGCATTGTGACCCTCAGCATGAGTCCTGTCCTCTAGTAAGTCCTCTCAGTGGCTGGACCATTAGATGTCATAATGGGCTTGACATGTCCCTAGGCCCCAATTTTTAACCAGATTTCTGATTGTCCAGTCGCCCCTCCTAGGGCTCTACTCTGAAATCCCTCATTTGGTGGGACACCTGAGGTTAAAAAAGAAAACAACAACAACAACAACAACAACAACAACAACAACAAAATAAAACGGACTTCTTCCAGCCCACAGAATGAACCCAAACTCTTTGGACGGGGCCAAACCACCAGAGAGTAAGACTCGTCCATTTCCCATGAAGTCACCCAGAAATTCCACGACCATGAGTGACACGATATCCCGAGACAAAAACTTGAGCAGGAGCCTCACACTCGCCCTTCTTTCAAATCCCGAAAAGTTCTCCTCATGGTCTGTAGATCAGTCCTGCCATACCTATGACCTGAAACATAAGCCGAGTTTGTGTTTTCAGACAACTGTCCAAAAGGGGCTGGACGACACAACCTACAGGCTCAGGCCGCTGGAGCCAAACCTGAGGACTGTACTTGCCATCTCCAAGGGAATTGTGTGTGCCCATTCCAATGGCCACAACCCTTCTAATAGGATAAACCTCCAAAGTCCCTGATATATCTCAATAGTGGTAGCTTCCCAGGAAAAACAGGGGCAATCTGAGCCCAAATGAGCCCCTACCTGCACTCAGACCCATAGACAGATGTCCTCAGAGGTAAAAAGGAAAGAACAGGCCCCTAGGCACTAATCAGATCCATTGCTTTGGTTTCCAGGCATCTCTCCTCAGAGGCCTGGATTTCAAAAGCAGCATATAGCTGTTTCTTGTTTCACCCATCAGAAAACATCTCATCTACACATGGGAAACTTGCACGTTGGAGCTGTGTCAAAGCCTCTGTTTAGGAGAACCCTTTAGGGCCCCAGTGCCACCGCTTCATTCCAAGGTCTCCATAGACACAAAAGCACATTCGGACCCATCCCCAGGGGTGTGCATTTCAACTCAGCATCCTCGGTAGCTCCCCACAGATCCAGGAGATCTAAACTGTCTTGTTGCTAGGAGACAATTGGAATGCGAGGTGGGCTACCCAGCCATCCATCCTTAGAACCCTGCTCAGAATCATTGGCCTGGAGCCAAACAACAGGTCTCAATTGTCCTGCCGAAGACTCTCTGCAGTTTGGAGCTTCTCACAACTCCCATCATGGGAAAACACCCATGGCCTCGTGATGCCCCCCCATTCATGAAGGGGCCATCAGGGACAGAAACTCCAACCTGAGCGATCGTCTGATCCTCGCCCTGACTTCAGATGCACGAGATCTCGATTCAGGTCTGTAGATTGTGCCTGCCATGGCCTCACCCAGAAACCTAAGCCTAGCTTGTGTTCTCAGACTTTTGTCGTCAGACTACTCGCCCACAAGGCCTCCAGTTTGGCAATCCAGAACTACAATGCAGCACTCTGCCTGCCCTCCAGATAAAAAACATTGTCCTCTGGGGCTACCCAGTAACCCCAAATGAGGATCAACCTGCACCGACCTTGGCTGTACCCCAAATACATAGGCTGACCAGGGCACTAATGCCCTTTCTGACACAGCCTGAGCCTGGAACCCCTGGCCCCTCCCAGACAGCTGGCCGCACACTGAGCACATCGAGCCGCCATGGCCTTAGGTCGTCATCTCTTCCCAACCTCGGTTTTCAGGTTTCAGAACCTAGACCTTATCTCCAATCACTGTCCATGTTGAAGGTGATGAGGAAATCAGAACTCCTTCCCCATGGCAAGAAACCTTGTGGTTGGCATGTTGTCCAACGTTCAGTGTCGTTGATACCAGTGTGGCCCATGAGGCCCCGCCCATGCTCACGGGCCACATTGGTCACAAACACACATTGTGACCCTCAGGCTGAGCCCAGTCCTCAAGTAAGGCCACGCAGTGGCTGGATGAAGAGATAGCATATTGGGCTTGCCATGCCCCTAGGCCCCAATTTTTAACCATAGTTCGGATTGTCCCTTCAGTCTTCCCCACGGCTTTGCTTTGGAATTCCTCTTTTGGTGGGACACCTGAGGTAACAAAACTGAAATGAGTCCTCCCATTCCACAGATTGACGAAAAGCAATTGGGAATCGGGCCAAATCCTCAGAGAGGAAGATTCGTCCATGGCCCATGAGGACTTCTCGACATTCCACGGCCATCACTGATACAAAATCCAGAGACAAAAGCCTGAGCAATCGCCACAGACTCGCACTTTCTTCATATCCTGTAGAGTTCTTCTCATGGTTTGTAGATCGGGCCTGCCATACCTACGTCCCCAAACCTAAGCTGAGTTTGTGTTTTCAGACTTCTGTCCTCAAAGTCTTGGGCCACACATCCTCCAGGCTGGGCCCCTGGAGCCACACATTAGGACTGTGCCTACCAATCTATGGGAATTCTGCCCATTCCATGGTCCAAAATCGTACAAATTAGGAGAAACCTCCAACGACCCTTAGGCCATCCCAATAGTGTGGGTCACCCGGAACAAACAAGGGGTGTCTGACACCAGCTGATAATCGACCTCCACTCATACCATAGATGGATGTCCCCAGAGAAGAAGATTGAACCAGACAGGACCCTAGGCCATAATAGGATCCATTGCTATGGGTTACAGGCATGTGTCCTCAAAAGCCTGATTCCAATACGAGCATAGGGGTTTTCCTGAGGCACCCATCAGAACTCATCTCGTCTCCACAAGTAAACCTGTGCATGGGAGCCATGTCCAAAGCTTAGGAAAGTACTTCAGGTTGCCGGTGCCACCGCCCCATTCCAAGGCCCTCATGGACACAAAAACACATTAGGACACATCCTCAGGAAAGTCCATTTCAACTCAGCCACCCCGGTTGCTCCCGCAGAGCCATCAGATCTAAACTGTCTTGTTGCTAGGAGACAATTGGAATGCGAGGCGGGCTTCCCAGGCATCCATCCGCGAACGGTGCTCTGGAGTCATTCCATATGGGATGTCCTGGAGCTGTCCAACAGGTCTCAATTGTCCGGAAGAAGGAATCCTGGAAGGGGGCATCCCACAACTCCCAACGTGGGAAAACCTCAATGGTCTCGAGATTCCGCTCCCTTCATGAAGCGGCCGTCATGCTCAGAAACTCCCACCTGAGCCAACGTCTGATCCTCGCCCTGACTTCAGATGCATGAGATATGGGTTCAGATCTGCAGGGGGTACCTGCCGTGCCCTCGCCCTGAAACCCAAGTCTAGCTTGTCTTCTCAGACTTCCATCCTCACACTCCTGGCCCCAAAGCCCTCAAGTTTGGCAATTCCGGACCCACAATGCAGCACTCTGCCTGCCCTCTAGAAAAAAAATGATTGCCTCATGAGCTGCCCAGGCACCTTAAATGAGGGTAAACCTACACAGCACTCGACTTTACCCAAATTATATAGTCTAACCTGGGCACTAATGCACTGTCGAACACATCCTGAGCCCGGACCTCCTGACCAACACCCAGAAAGCTGACCGCACACTGAGCACATAAAACCCGCCATGGCCTTAGGTCATCATCTCTTCCCTACCTCAGTTTTCAGGCTTCAGAACCGAGACCTTATCTCCAATCACTGCCCAGGGGTGAGTCTGATGCAGAAATCAGAACTCCTCCTTACCCATGGCAAGAACCCTTGTGGTTGGCACGTTGTCCAACGATCAGTGTAGGAGAAACCCTGAGGCCCCGCCCATTCTTGAGTGCGACGAGGGCATACACACGCATTGTGACCCTCAGCATGAGTCCTGTCCTCTAGTAAGTCCTCTCAGTGGCTGGACCATTAGATGTCATAATGGGCTTGACATGTCCCTAGGCCCCAATTTTTAACCAGATTTCTGATTGTCCAGTCGCCCCTCCTAGGGCTCTACTCTGAAATCCCTCATTTGGTGGGACACCTGAGGTTAAAAAAGAAAACAACAACAACAACAACAACAACAACAACAACAACAAAATAAAACGGACTTCTTCCAGCCCACAGAATGAACCCAAACTCTTTGGACGGGGCCAAACCACCAGAGAGTAAGACTCGTCCATTTCCCATGAAGTCACCCAGAAATTCCACGACCATGAGTGACACGATATCCCGAGACAAAAACTTGAGCAGGAGCCTCACACTCGCCCTTCTTTCAAATCCCGAAAAGTTCTCCTCATGGTCTGTAGATCAGTCCTGCCATACCTATGACCTGAAACATAAGCCGAGTTTGTGTTTTCAGACAACTGTCCAAAAGGGGCTGGACGACACAACCTACAGGCTCAGGCCGCTGGAGCCAAACCTGAGGACTGTACTTGCCATCTCCAAGGGAATTGTGTGTGCCCATTCCAATGGCCACAACCCTTCTAATAGGATAAACCTCCAAAGTCCCTGATATATCTCAATAGTGGTAGCTTCCCAGGAAAAACAGGGGCAATCTGAGCCCAAATGAGCCCCTACCTGCACTCAGACCCATAGACAGATGTCCTCAGAGGTAAAAAGGAAAGAACAGGCCCCTAGGCACTAATCAGATCCATTGCTTTGGTTTCCAGGCATCTCTCCTCAGAGGCCTGGATTTCAAAAGCAGCATATAGCTGTTTCTTGTTTCACCCATCAGAAAACATCTCATCTACACATGGGAAACTTGCACGTTGGAGCTGTGTCAAAGCCTCTGTTTAGGAGAACCCTTTAGGGCCCCAGTGCCACCGCTTCATTCCAAGGTCTCCATAGACACAAAAGCACATTCGGACCCATCCCCAGGGGTGTGCATTTCAACTCAGCATCCTCGGTAGCTCCCCACAGATCCAGGAGATCTAAACTGTCTTGTTGCTAGGAGACAATTGGAATGCGAGGTGGGCTACCCAGCCATCCATCCTTAGAACCCTGCTCAGAATCATTGGCCTGGAGCCAAACAACAGGTTTCAATTGTCCTGCCGAAGACTCTCTGCAGTTTGGAGCTTCTCACAACTCCCATCATGGGAAAACACCCATGGCCTCGTGATGCCCCCCCATTCATGAAGGGGCCATCAGGGACAGAAACTCCAACCTGAGCGATCGTCTGATCCTCGCCCTGACTTCAGATGCACGAGATCTCGATTCAGGTCTGTAGATTGTGCCTGCCATGGCCTCACCCAGAAACCTAAGCCTAGCTTGTGTTCTCAGACTTTTGTCGTCAGACTACTCGCCCACAAGGCCTCCAGTTTGGCAATCCAGAACTACAATGCAGCACTCTGCCTGCCCTCCAGATAAAAAACATTGTCCTCTGGGGCTACCCAGTAACCCCAAATGAGGATCAACCTGCACCGACCTTGGCTGTACCCCAAATACATAGGCTGACCAGGGCACTAATGCCCTTTCTGACACAGCCTGAGCCTGGAACCCCTGGCCCCTCCCAGACAGCTGGCCGCACACTGAGCACATCGAGCCGCCATGGCCTTAGGTCGTCATCTCTTCCCAACCTCGGTTTTCAGGTTTCAGAACCTAGACCTTATCTCCAATCACTGTCCATGTTGAAGGTGATGAGGAAATCAGAACTCCTTCCCCATGGCAAGAAACCTTGTGGTTGGCATGTTGTCCAACGTTCAGTGTCGTTGATACCAGTGTGGCCCATGAGGCCCCGCCCATGCTCACGGGCCACATTGGTCACAAACACACATTGTGACCCTCAGGCTGAGCCCAGTCCTCAAGTAAGGCCACGCAGTGGCTGGATGAAGAGATAGCATATTGGGCTTGCCATGCCCCTAGGCCCCAATTTTTAACCATAGTTCGGATTGTCCCTTCAGTCTTCCCCACGGCTTTGCTTTGGAATTCCTCTTTTGGTGGGACACCTGAGGTAACAAAACTGAAATGAGTCCTCCCATTCCACAGATTGACGAAAAGCAATTGGGAATCGGGCCAAATCCTCAGAGAGGAAGATTCGTCCATGGCCCATGAGGACTTCTCGACATTCCACGGCCATCACTGATACAAAATCCAGAGACAAAAGCCTGAGCAATCGCCACAGACTCGCACTTTCTTCATATCCTGTAGAGTTCTTCTCATGGTTTGTAGATCGGGCCTGCCATACCTACGTCCCCAAACCTAAGCTGAGTTTGTGTTTTCAGACTTCTGTCCTCAAAGTCTTGGGCCACACATCCTCCAGGCTGGGCCCCTGGAGCCACACATTAGGACTGTGCCTACCAATCTATGGGAATTCTGCCCATTCCATGGTCCAAAATCGTACAAATTAGGAGAAACCTCCAACGACCCTTAGGCCATCCCAATAGTGTGGGTCACCCGGAACAAACAAGGGGTGTCTGACACCAGCTGATAATCGACCTCCACTCATACCATAGATGGATGTCCCCAGAGAAGAAGATTGAACCAGACAGGACCCTAGGCCATAATAGGATCCATTGCTATGGGTTACAGGCATGTGTCCTCAAAAGCCTGATTCCAATACGAGCATAGGGGTTTTCCTGAGGCACCCATCAGAACTCATCTCGTCTCCACAAGTAAACCTGTGCATGGGAGCCATGTCCAAAGCTTAGGAAAGTACTTCAGGTTGCCGGTGCCACCGCCCCATTCCAAGGCCCTCATGGACACAAAAACACATTAGGACACATCCTCAGGAAAGTCCATTTCAACTCAGCCACCGAGGTTGCTCCCGCAGAGCCATCAGATCTAAACTGTCTTGTTGCTAGGAGACAATTGGAATGCGAGGCGGGCTTCCCAGGCATCCATCCGCGAACGGTGCTCTGGAGTCATTCCATATGGGATGTCCTGGAGCTGTCCAACAGGTCTCAATTGTCCGGAAGAAGGAATCCTGGAAGGGGGCATCCCACAACTCCCAACGTGGGAAAACCTCAATGGTCTCGAGATTCCGCTCCCTTCATGAAGCGGCCGTCATGCTCAGAAACTCCCACCTGAGCCAACGTCTGATCCTCGCCCTGACTTCAGATGCATGAGATATGGGTTCAGATCTGCAGGGGGTACCTGCCGTGCCCTCGCCCTGAAACCCAAGTCTAGCTTGTCTTCTCAGACTTCCATCCTCACACTCCTGGCCCCAAAGCCCTCAAGTTTGGCAATTCCGGACCCACAATGCAGCACTCTGCCTGCCCTCTAGAAAAAAAATGATTGCCTCATGAGCTGCCCAGGCACCTTAAATGAGGGTAAACCTACACAGCACTCGACTTTACCCAAATTATATAGTCTAACCTGGGCACTAATGCACTGTCGAACACATCCTGAGCCCGGACCTCCTGACCAACACCCAGAAAGCTGACCGCACACTGAGCACATAAAACCCGCCATGGCCTTAGGTCATCATCTCTTCCCTACCTCAGTTTTCAGGCTTCAGAACCGAGACCTTATCTCCAATCACTGCCCAGGGGTGAGTCTGATGCAGAAATCAGAACTCCTCCTTACCCATGGCAAGAACCCTTGTGGTTGGCACGTTGTCCAACGATCAGTGTAGGAGAAACCCTGAGGCCCCGCCCATTCTTGAGTGCGACGAGGGCATACACACGCATTGTGACCCTCAGCATGAGTCCTGTCTTCTAGTAAGTCCTCTCAGTGGCTGGACCATTAGATGTCATAATGGGCTTGACATGTCCCTAGGCCCCAATTTTTAACCAGATTTCTGATTGTCCAGTCGCCCCTCCTAGGGCTCTACTCTGAAATCCCTCATTTGGTGGGACACCTGAGGTTAAAAAAGAAAACAACAACAACAACAACAACAAAATAAAACGGACTTCTTCCAGCCCACAGAATGAACCCAAACTCTTTGGACGGGGCCAAACCACCAGAGAGTAAGTCTCGTCCATTTCCCATGAAGTCACCCAGAAATTCCACGACCATGAGTGACACGATATCCCGAGACAAAAACTTGAGCAGGAGCCTCACACTCGCCCTTCTTTCAAATCCCGAAAAGTTCTCCTCATGGTCTGTAGATCAGTCCTGCCATACCTATGACCTGAAACATAAGCCGAGTTTGTGTTTTCAGACAACTGTCCAAAAGGGGCTGGACGACACAACCTACAGGCTCAGGCCGCTGGAGCCAAACCTGAGGACTGTACTTGCCCTCTCCAAGGGAATTGTGTGTGCCCATTCCAATGGCCACAACCCTTCTAATAGGATAAACCTCCAAAGTCCCTGATATATCTCAATAGTGGTAGCTTCCCAGGAAAAACAGGGGCAATCTGAGCCCAAATGAGCCCCTACCTGCACTCAGACCCATAGACAGATGTCCACAGAGGTAAAAAGGAAAGAACAGGCCCCTAGGCACTCATCAGATCCATTGCTTTGCTTTCCAGGCATCTCTCCTCAGAGGCCTGGATTTCAAAAGCAGCATATAGCTGTTTCTTGTTTCACCCATCAGAAAACATCTCATCTACACATGGGAAACTTGCACGTTGGAGCTGTGTCAAAGCCTCTGTTTAGGAGAACCCTTTAGGGCCCCAGTGCCACCGCTTCATTCCAAGGTCTCCATAGACACAAAAGCACATTACGGACCCATCCCCAGGGGTGTGCATTTCAACTCAGCATCCTCGGTAGCTCCCCACAGATCCAGGAGATCTAAACTGTCTTGTTGCTAGGAGACAATTGGAATGCGAGGTGGGCTACCCAGCCATCCATCCTTAGAAACCTTCTCAGAATCATTGGCCTGGAGCCAAACAACAGGTCTCAATTGTCCTGCCGAAGACTCTCTGCAGTTTGGAGCTTCTCACAACTCCCATCATGGGAAAACCCCCATGGCCTCGTGATGCCCCCCCCATTCATGAAGGGGCCATCAGGGACAGAAACTCCAACCTGAGCGATCGTCTGATCCTCGCCCTGACTTCAGATGCACGAGATCTCGATTCAGGTCTGTAGATTGTGCCTGCCATGGCCTCACCCAGAAACCTAAGCCTAGCTTGTGTTCTCAGACTTTTGTCGTCAGACTACTCGCCCACAAGGCCTCCAGTTTGGCAATCCAGAACTACAATGCAGCACTCTGCCTGCCCTCCAGATAAAAAACATTGTCCTCTGGGGCTACCCAGTAACCCCAAATGAGGATCAACCTGCACCGACCTTGGCTGTACCCCAAATACATAGGCTGACCAGGGCACTAATGTCCTTTCTGACACAGCCTGAGCCTGGACCCCCTGGCCCCTCCCAGACAGCTGGCCGCACACTGAGCACATCGAGCCGCCATGGCCTTAGGTCGTCATCTCTTCCCAACCTCGGTTTTCAGGTTTCAGAACCTAGACCTTATCTCCAATCACTGTCCATGTTGAAGGTGATGAGGAAATCAGAACTCCTTCCCCATGGCAAGAAACCTTGTGGTTGGCATGTTGTCCAACGTTCAGTGTCGTTGATACCAGTGTGGCCCATGAGGCCCCGCCCATGCTCACGGGCCACATTGGTCACAAACACACATTGTGACCCTCAGGCTGAGCCCAGTCCTCAAGTAAGGCCACGCAGTGGCTGGATGAAGAGATAGCATATTGGGCTTGCCATGCCCCTAGGCCCCAATTTTTAACCATAGTTCGGATTGTCCCTTCAGTCTTCCCCACGGCTTTGCTTTGGAATTCCTCTTTTGGTGGGACACCTGAGGTAACAAAACTGAAATGAGTCCTCCCATTCCACAGATTGACGAAAAGCAATTGGGAATCGGGCCAAATCCTCAGAGAGGAAGATTCGTCCATGGCCCATGAGGCCTTCTCGACATTCCACGGCCATCACTGATACAAAATCCAGAGACAAAAGCCTGAGCAATCGCCACAGACTCGCACTTTCTTCATATCCTGAAGAGTTCTTCTCATGGTCTGTAGATCGGGCCTGCCATACCTACGTCCCCAAACCTAAGCTGAGTTTGTGTTTTCAGACTTCTGTCCTCAAAGTCTTGGGCCACACATCCTCCAGGCTGGGCCCCTGGAGCCACACATTAGGACTGTGCCTACCAATCTATGGGAATTCTGCCCATTCCATGGTCCAAAATCGTACAAATTAGGAGAAACTTCCAACGACCCTTAGGCCATCCCAATAGTGTGGGTCACCCGGAACAAACAAGGGGTGTCTGACACCAGCTGATAATCGACCTCCACTCATACCATAGATGGATGTCCCCAGAGAAGAAGATTGAACCAGACAGGACCCTAGGCCATAATAGGATCCATTGCTATGGGTTACAGGCATGTGTCCTCAAAAGCCTGATTCCAATACGAGCATAGGGGTTTTCCTGAGGCACCCATCAGAACTCATCTCGTCTCCACAAGTAAACCTGTGCATGGGAGCCATGTCCAAAGCTTAGGAAAGTACTTCAGGTTGCCGGTGCCACCGCCCCATTCCAAGGCCCTCATGGACACAAAAACACATTAGGACACATCCTGAGGAAAGTCCATTTCAACTCAGCCACCGAGGTTGCTCCCGCAGAGCCATCAGATCTAAACTGTCTTGTTGCTAGGAGACAATTGGAATGCGAGGCGGGCTTCCCAGGCATCCATCCGCGAACGGTGCTCTGGAGTCATTCCATATGGGATGTCCTGGAGCTGTCCAACAGGTCTCAATTGTCCGGAAGAAGGAATCCTGGAAGGGGGCATCCCACAACTCCCAACGTGGGAAAACCTCAATGGTCTCGAGATTCCGCTCCCTTCATGAAGCGGCCGTCATGCTCAGAAACTCCCACCTGAGCCAACGTCTGATCCTCGCCCTGACTTCAGATGCATGAGATATTGGTTCAGATCTGCAGGGGGTACCTGCCGTGCCCTCGCCCTGAAACCCAAGTCTAGCTTGTCTTCTCAGACTTCCATCCTCACACTCCTGGCCCCAAAGCCCTCAAGTTTGGCAATTCCGGACCCACAATGCAGCACTCTGCCTGCCCTCTAGAAAAAAAATGATTGCCTCATGAGCTGCCCAGGCACCTTAAATGAGGGTAAACCTACACAGCACTCGACTTTACCCAAATTATATAGTCTAACCTGGGCACTAATGCACTGTCGAACACATCCTGAGCCCGGACCTCCTGACCAACACCCAGAAAGCTGACCGCACACTGAGCACATAAAACCCGCCATGGCCTTAGGTCATCATCTCTTCCCTACCTCAGTTTTCAGGCTTCAGAACCGAGACCTTATCTCCAATCACTGCCCAGGGGTGAGTCTGATGCAGAAATCAGAACTCCTCCTTACCCATGGCAAGAACCCTTGTGGTTGGCACGTTGTCCAACGATCAGTGTAGGAGAAACCCTGAGGCCCCGCCCATTCTTGAGTGCGACGAGGGCATACACACGCATTGTGACCCTCAGCATGAGTCCTGTCCTCTAGTAAGTCCTCTCAGTGGCTGGACCATTAGATGTCATAATGGGCTTGACATGTCCCTAGGCCCCAATTTTTAACCAGATTTCTGATTGTCCAGTCGCCCCTCCTAGGGCTCTACTCTGAAATCCCTCATTTGGTGGGACACCTGAGGTTAAAAAAGAAAACAACAACAACAACAACAACAACAACAGCAAAATAAAACGGACTTCTTCCAGACCACAGAATGAACCCAAACTCTTTGGACGGGGCCAAACCACCAGAGTAAGACTCGTCCATTTCCCATGAAGTCACCCAGAAATTCCACGACCATGAGTGACAAGATATCCCGAGACAAAAACTTGAGCAGGAGCCTCACACTCGCCCTTCTTTCAAATCCCGAAAAGTTCTCCCCATGGTCTGTAGATCAGTCCTGCCATACCTATGACCTGAAACATAAGCCGAGTTTGTGTTTTCAGACAACTGTCCAAAAGGGGCTGGACGACACAACCTACAGGCTCAGGCCCCTGGAGCCAAACCTGAGGACTGTACTTGCCCTCTCCAAGGGAATTGTGTGTGCCCATTCCAATGGCCACAACCCTTCTAATAGGATAAACCTCCAAAGTCCCTGATATATCTCAATAGTGGTAGCTTCCCAGGAAAAACAGGGGCAATCTGAGCCCAAATGAGCCCCTACCTGCACTCAGACCCATAGACAGATGTCCTCAGAGGTAAAAAGGAAAGAACAGGCCCCTAGGCACTAATCAGATCCATTGCTTTGCTTTCCAGGCATCTCTCCTCAGAGGCCTGGATTTCAAAAGCAGCATATAGCTGTTTCTTGTTTCACCCATCAGAAAACATCTCATCTAGACATGGGAAACTTGCACGTGGAGCTGTGTCAAAGCCTCTGTTTAGGAGAACCCTTTAGGGCCCCAGTGCCACCGCTTCATTCCAAGGTCTCCATAGACACAAAAGCACATTCGGACCCATCCCCAGGGGTGTGCATTTCAACTCAGCATCCTCGGTAGCTCCCCACAGATCCAGGAGATCTAAACTGTCTTGTTGCTAGGAGACAATTGGAATGCGAGGTGGGCTACCCAGCCATCCATCCTTAGAACCCTGCTCAGAATCATTGGCCTGGAGCCAAACAACAGGTCTCAATTGTCCTGCCGAAGACTCTCTGCAGTTTGGAGCTTCTCACAACTCCCATCATGGGAAAACACCCATGGCCTCGTGATGCCCCCCCCCATTCATGTAGGGGCCATCAGGGACAGAAACTCCAACCTGAGCGATCGTCTGATCCTCGCCCTGACTTCAGATGCACGAGATCTCGATTCAGGTCTGTAGATTGTGCCTGCCATGGCCTCACCCAGAAACCTAAGCCTAGCTTGTGTTCTCACTTTTGTCGTCAGACTACTGGCCCACAAGGCCTCCAGTTTGGCAATCCAGAACTACAATGCAGCACTCTGCCAGCCCTCCAGATAAAAAACATTGTCCTCTGGGGCTACCCAGTAACCCCAAATGAGGATCAACCTGCACCGACCTTGGCTGTACCCCAAATACATAGGCTGACCAGGGCACTAATGCCCTTTCTGACACAGCCTGAGCCTGGACCCCCTGGCCCCTCCCAGACAGCTGGCCGCACACTGAGCACATGGAGCCGCCATGGCCTTAAGTCGTCATCTCTTCCCAACCTCGGTTTTCAGGTTTCAGAACCTAGACCTCATCTCCAATCACTGTCCATGTTGAAGGTGATGCAGAAATCAGAACTCCTTCCCCATGGCAAGAAACCTTGTGGTTGTCATGTTGTCCAACGTTCAGTGTCGTTGAAACCAGTGTGGCCCATGAGGCCCCGCCCATGCTCACGGGCCACATTGGTCACAAACACACATTGTGACCCTCAGGCTGAGCCCAGTCCTCAAGTAAGGCCACTCAGTGGCTGGATGAAGAGATAGCATATTGGGCTTGCCATGTCCCTAGGCCCCAATTTTTAACCATAGTTCGGATTGTCCCTTCAGTCTTCCCCACGGCTTTGCTTTGGAATTCCTCTTTTGGTGGGACACCTGAGGTAACAAAACTGAAATGAGTCCTCCCATCCCACAGATTGACGAAAAGCAATTGGGAATCGGGCCAAATCCTCAGAGAGGAAGATTCGTCCATGGCCCATGAGGCCTCCCCGACATTCCACGGACATCACTGATTCAAAATCCAGAGACAAAAGCCTGAGCAATCGCCACAGACTCGCACTTTCTTCATATCCTGTAGAGTTCTTCTCATGGTTTGTAGATCGGGCCTGCCATACCTACGTCCCCAAACCTAAGCTGAGTTTGTGTTTTCAGACTTCTGTCCTCAAAGTCTTGGGCCACACATCCTCCAGGCTGGGCCCCTGGAGCCACACATTAGGACTGTGCCTACCAATCCATGGGAATTCTGCCCATTCCATGGTCCAAAATCGTACAAATTAGGAGAAACCTCCAACGACCCTTAGGCCATCCCAATAGTGTGGGTCACCCGGAACAAACAAGGGGTGTCTGACACCAGCTGATAATCGACCTCCACTCATACCATAGATGGATGTCCCCAGAGAAGAAGATTGAACCAGACAGGACCCTAGGCCATAATAGGATCCATTGCTATGGGTTACAGGCATGTGTCCTCAAAAGCCTGATTCCAATACGAGCATAGGGGTTTTCCTGAGGCACCCATCAGAACTCATCTCGTCTCCACAAGTAAACCTGTGCATGGGAGCCATGTCCAAAGCTTAGGAAAGTACTTCAGGTTGCCGGTGCCACCGCCCCATTCCAAGGCCCTCATGGACACAAAAACACATTAGGACACATCCTCAGGAAAGTCCATTTCAACTCAGCCACCGAGGTTGCTCCCGCAGAGCCATCAGATCTAAACTGTCTTGTTGCTAGGAGACAATTGGAATGCGAGGCGGACTTCCCAGGCATCCATCCGCGAACGTTGCTCTGGAGTCATTCATATGGGATGTCCTGGAGCTGTCCAACAGGTCTCAATTGTCCGGAAGAAGGAATCCTAAAGGGGGCATCCCACAACTCCCAACGTGGGAAAACCTCAATGGTCTCGAGATTCCGCTCCCTTCATGAAGCGGCCGTCATGCTCAGAAACTCCCACCTGAGCCAACGTCTGATCCTCGCCCTGACTTCAGATGCATGAGATATTGGTTCAGATCTGCAGGGGGTACCTGCCATGCCCTCGCCCTGAAACCCAAGTCTAGCTTGTCTTCTCAGACTTCCATCCTCACACTCCTGGCCCCAAAGCCCTCAAGTTTGGCAATTCCGGACCCACAATGCAGCACTCTGCCTGCCCTCTAGAAAAAAAATGATTGCCTCATGAGCTGCCCAGGCACCTTAAATGAGGGTAAACCTACACAGCACTCGACTTTACCCAAATTATATAGTCTAACCTGGGCACTAATGCACTGTCGAACACATCCTGAGCCCGGACCTCCTGACCAACACCCAGAAAGCTGACCGCACACTGAGCACATAAAACCCGCCATGGCCTTAGGTCATCATCTCTTCCCTACCTCAGTTTTCAGGCTTCAGAACCGAGACCTTATCTCCAATCACTGCCCAGGGGTGAGTCTGATGCAGAAATCAGAACTCCTCCTTACCCATGGCAAGAACCCTTGTGGTTGGCACGTTGTCCAACGATCAGTGTAGGAGAAACCCTGAGGCCCCGCCCATTCTTGAGTGCGACGAGGGCATACACACGCATTGTGACCCTCAGCATGAGTCCTGTCCTCTAGTAAGTCCTCTCAGTGGCTGGACCATTAGATGTCATAATGGGCTTGACATGTCCCTAGGCCCCAATTTTTAACCAGATTTCTGATTGTCCAGTCGCCCCTCCTAGGGCTCTACTCTGAAATCCCTCATTTGGTGGGACACCTGAGGTTAAAAAAGAAAACAACAACAACAACAACAACAAAATAAAACGGACTTCTTCCAGCCCACAGAATGAACCCAAACTCTTTGGACGGGGCCAAACCACCAGAGAGTAAGACTCGTCCATTTCCCATGAAGTCACCCAGAAATCCACGACCATGAGTGACACGATATCCCGAGACAAAAACTTGAGCAGGAGCCTCACACTCGCCCTTCTTTCAAATCCCGAAAAGTTCTCCTCATGGTCTGTAGATCAGTCCTGCCATACCTATGACCTGAAACATAAGCCGAGTTTGTGTTTTCAGACAACTGTCCAAAAGGGGCTGGACGACACAACCTACAGGCTCAGGCCCCTGGAGCCAAACCTGAGGACTGTACTTGCCCGCTCCAAGGGAATTGTGTGTGCCCATTCCAATGGCCACAACCCTTCTAATAGGATAAAACTCCAAAGTCCCTGATATATCTCAATAGTGGTAGCTTCCCAGGAAAAACAGGGGCAATCTGAGCCCAAATGAGCCCCTACCTGCACTCAGACCCATAGACAGATGTCCTCAGAGGTAAAAAGGAAAGAACAGGCCCCGAGGCACTAATCAGATCCATTGCTTTGGTTTCCAGTCATCTCTCCTCAGAGGCCTGGATTTCAAAAGCAGCATATAGCTGTTTCTTGTTTCACCCATCAGAAAACATCTCATCTACACATGGGAAACTTGCACGTTGGAGCTGTGTCAAAGCCTCTGTTTAGGAGAACCCTTTAGGGCCCCAGTGCCACCACTTCATTCCAAGATCTCCATAGACACAAAAGCACATTCGGACCCATCACCAGGGGTGTGCATTTCAACTCAGCATCCTCGGTAGCTCCCCACACATCCAGGAGATCTAAACTGTCTTGTTGCTAGGAGACAATTGGAATGCGAGGTGGGCTACCCAGCCATCCATCCTTAGAACCCTGCTCAGAATTATTGGCCTGGAGCCAAACAACAGGTCTCAATTGTCCTGCCGAAGACTCTCTGCAGTTTGGAGCTTCTCACAACTCCCATCATGGGAAAACCCCCATGGCCTCGTGATGCCCCCCCATTCATGAAGGGGCCATCAGGGACAGAAACTCCAACCTGAGCGATCGTCTGATCCTCGCCCTGACTTCAGATGCACGAGATCTCGATTCAGGTCTGTAGATTGTGCCTGCCATGACCTCACCCAGAAACCTAAGCCTAGCTTGTGTTCTCAGACTTTTGTCGTCAGACTACTGGCCCACAAGGCCTCCAGTTTGGCAATCCAGAACTACAATGCAGCACTCTGCCTGCCCTCCAGATAAAAAACATTGTCCTCTGGGGCTACCCAGTAACCCCAAATGAGGATCAACCTGCACCGACCTTGGCTGTACCCCAAATACATAGGCTGACCAGGGCACTAATGCCCTTTCTGACACAGCCTGAGCCTGGACCCCCTGGCCCCTCCCAGACAGCTGGCCGCACACTGAGCACATCGAGCCGCCATGGCCTTAGGTCGTCATCTCTTCCCAACCTCGGTTTTCAGGTTTCAGAACCTAGACCTTATCTCCAATCACTGTCCATGTTGAAGGTGATGCAGAAATCAGAACTCCTTCCCAATGGCAAGAAACCTTGTGGTTGGCATGTTGTCCAACGTTCAGTGTCGTTGATACCAGTGTGGCCCATGAGGCCCCGCCCATGCTCACTGGCCACATTGGTCACAAACACACATTGTGACCCTCAGGCTTAGCCCAGTCCTCAAGTAAGGCCACTCAGTGGCTGGATGAAGAGATAGCATATTGGGCTTGCCATGCCCCTAGGCCCCAATTTTTAACCATAGTTCGGATTGTCCCTTCAGTCTTCCCCACGGCTTTGCTTTGGAATTCCTCTTTTGGTGGGACACCTGAGGTAACAAAACTGAAATGAGTCCTCCCATCCCACAGATTGACGAAAAGCAATTGGGAATCGGGCCAAATCCTCAGAGAGGAAGATTCGTCCATGGCCCATGAGGCCTCCCCGACATTCCACGGCCATCACTGATACAAAATCCAGAGACAAAAGCCTGAGCAATCGCCACGGACTCGCACTTTCTTCATATCCTGTAGAGTTCTTCTCATGGTTTGTAGATCGGGCCTGCCATACCTACGTCCCCAAACCTAAGCTGAGTTTGTGTTTTCAGACTTCTGTCCTCAAAGTCTTGGGCCACACACCCTCCAGGCTGGGCCCCTGGAGCCACACATTAGGACTGTGCCTACCAATCCATGGGAATTCTGCCCATTCCATGGTCCAAAATCGTACAAATTAGGAGAAACCTCCAACGACCCTTAGGCCATCCCAATAGTGTGGGTCACCCGGAACAAACAAGGGGTGTCTGACCCCAGCTGATAATCGACCTCCACTCATACCATAGATGGATGTCCCCAGAGAAGAAGATTGAACCAGACAGGACCCTAGGCCATAATAGGATCCATTGCTATGGGTTACAGGCATGTGTCCTCAAAAGCCTGATTCCAATACGAGCATAGGGGTTTTCCTGAGGCACCCATCAGAACTCATCTCGTCTCCACAAGTAAACCTGTGCATGGGAGCCATGTCCAAAGCTTAGGAAAGTACTTCAGGTTGCCGGTGCCACCGCCCCATTCCAAGGCCCTCATGGACACAAAAACACATTAGGACACATCCTCAGGAAAGTCCATTTCAACTCAGCCACCGAGGTTGCTCCCGCAGAGCCATCAGATCTAAACTGTCTTGTTGCTAGGAGACAATTGGAATGCGAGGCGGGCTTCCCAGGCATCCTTCCGCGAACGGTGCTCTGGAGTCATTCCATATGGGATGTCCTGGAGCTGTCCAACAGGTCTCAATTGTCCGGAAGAAGGAATCTTAAAGGGGGCATCCCACAACTCCCAACGTGGGAAAACCTCAATGGTCTCGAGATTCCGCTCCCTTCATGAAGCGGCCGTCATGCTCAGAAACTCCCACCTGAGCCAACGTCTGATCCTCGCCCTGACTTCAGATGCATGAGATATTGGTTCAGATCTGCAGGGGGTACCTGCCGTGCCCTCGCCCTGAAACCCAAGTCTAGCTTGTCTTCTCAGACTTCCATCCTCACACTCCTGGCCCCAAAGCCCTCAAGTTTGGCAATTCCGGACCCACAATGCAGCACTCTGCCTGCCCTCTAGAAAAAAAATGATTGCCTCATGAGCTGCCCAGGCACCATAAATGAGGGTAAACCTACACAGCACTCGACTTTACCCAAATTATATAGTCTAACCTGGGCACTAATGCACTGTCGAACACATCCTGAGCCCGGACCTCCTGACCAACACCCAGAAAGCTGACCGCACACTGAGCACATAAAACCCGCCATGGCCTTAGGTCATCATCTCTTCCCTACCTCAGTTTTCAGGCTTCAGAACCGAGACCTTATCTCCAATCACTGCCCAGGGGTGAGTCTGATGCAGAAATCAGAACTCCTCCTTACCCATGGCAAGAACCCTTGTGGTTGGCACGTTGTCCAACGATCAGTGTAGGAGAAACCCTGAGGCCCCGCCCATTCTTGAGTGCGACGAGGGCATACACACGCATTGTGACCCTCAGCATGAGTCCTGTCCTCTAGTAAGTCCTCTCAGTGGCTGGACCATTAGATGTCATAATGGGCTTGACATGTCCCTAGGCCCCAATTTTTAACCAGATTTCTGATTTTCCAGTCGCCCCTCCTAGGGCTCTACTCTGAAATCCCTCATTTGGTGGGACACCTGAGGTTAAAAAAGAAAACAACAACAACAACAACAACAAAATAAAACGGACTTCTTCCAGCCCACAGAATGAACCCAAACTCTTTGGACGGGGCCAAACCACCAGAGAGTAAGACTCGTCCATTTCCCATGAAGTCACCCAGAAATCCACGACCATGAGTGACACGATATCCCGAGACAGAAACTTGAGCAGGAGCCTCACACTCGCCCTTCTTTCAAAACCCGAAAAGTTCTCCTCATGGTCTGTAGATCAGTCCTGCCATACCTATGACCTGAAACATAAGCCGAGTTTGTGTTTTCAGACAACTGTCCAAAAGGGGCTGGACGACACAACCTACAGGCTCAGGCCCCTGGAGCCAAACCTGAGGACTGTACTTGCCCTCTCCAAGGGAATTGTGTGTGCCCATTCCAATGGCCACAACCCTTCTAATAGGATAAACCTCCAAAGTCCCTGATATATCTCAATAGTGGTAGCTTCCCAGGAAAAACAGGGGCAATCTGAGCCCAAATGAGCCCCTACCTGCACTCAAACCCATAGACAGATGTCCTCAGAGGTAAAAAGGAAAGAACAGGCCCCTAGGCACTAATCAGATCCATTGCTTCGGTTTCCAGGCATCTCTCCTCAGAGGCCTGGATTTCAAAAGCAGCATATAGCTGTTTCTTGTTTCACCCATCAGAAAACATCTCATCTACACATGGGAAACTTGCACGTTGGAGCTGTGTCAAAGCCTCTGTTTAGGAGAACCCTTTAGGGCCCCAGTGCCACCGCTTCATTCTAAGGTCTCCATAGACACAAAAGCACATTCGGACCCATCCCCAGGGGTGTGCATTTCAACTCAGCATCCTCGGTAGCTCCCCACAGATCCAGGAGATCTAAACTGTCTTGTTGCTAGGAGACAATTGGAATGCGAGGTGGGCTACCCAGCCATCCATCCTTAGAACCCTGCTCAGAATCATTGGCCTGGAGCCAAACAACAGGTCTCAATTGTCCTGCCGAAGACTCTCTGCAGTTTGGAGCTTCTCACAACTCCCATCATGGGAAAACCCCCATGGCCTCGTGATGCCCCCCCATTCATGAAGGGGCCATCAGGGACAGAAACTCCAACCTGAGCGATCGTCTGATCCTCGCCCTGACTTCAGATGCACGAGATCTCGATTCAGGTCTGTAGATTGTGCCTGCCATGGCCTCACCCAGAAACCTAAGCCTAGCTTGTGTTCTCAGACTTTTGTCGTCAGACTACTGGCCCACAAGGCCTCCAGTTTGGCAATCCAGAACTACAATGCAGCACTCTGCCTGCCCTCCAGATAAAAAACATTGTCCTCTGGGGCTACCCAGTAACCCCAAATGAGGATCAACCTGCACCGACCTTGGCTGTACCCCAAATACATAGGCTGACCAGGGCACTAATGCCCTTTCTGACACAGCCTGAGCCTGGACCCCCTGGCCCCTCCCAGACAGCTGGCCGCACACTGAGCACATCGAGCCGCCATGGCCTTAGGTCGTCATCTCTTCCCAACCTCGGTTTTCAGGTTTCAGAACCTAGACCTTATCTCCAATCACTGTCCATGTTGAAGGTGATGCAGAAATCAGAACTCCTTCCCAATGGCAAGAAACCTTGTGGTTGGCATGTTGTCCAACGTTCAGTGTCGTTGAAACCAGTGTGGCCCATGAGGCCCCGCCCATGCTCACTGGCCACATTGGTCACAAACACACATTGTGACCCTCAGGCTGAGCCCAGTCCTCAAGTAAGGCCACTCAGTGGCTGAATGAAGAGATAGCATATTGGGCTTGCCATGCCCCTAGGCCCCAATTTTTAACCATAGTTCGGATTGTCCCTTCAGTCTTCCCCACGGCTTGGCTTTGGAATTCCTCTTTTGGTGGGACACCTGAGGTAACAAAACTGAAATGAGTCCTCCCATCCCACAGATTGACGAAAAGCAATTGGGAATCGGGCCAAATCCTCAGAGAGGAAGATTCGTCCATGGCCCATGAGGCCTCCCCGACATTCCACGGCCATCACTGATACAAAATCCAGAGACAAAAGCCTGAGCAATCGCCACAGACTCGCACTTTCTTCATATCCTGTAGAGTTCTTCTCATGGTTTGTAGATCAGGCCTGCCATACCTACGTCCCCAAACCTAAGCTGAGTTTGTGTTTTCAGACTTCTGTCCTCAAAGTCTTGGGCCACACACCCTCCAGGCTGGGCCCCTGGAGCCACACATTAGGACTGTGCCTACCAATCCATGGGAATTCTGCCCATTCCATGGTCCAAAATCGTACAAATTAGGAGAAACCTCCAACGACCCTTAGGCCATCCCAATAGTGTGGGTCACCCGGAACAAACAAGGGGTGTCTGACACCAGCTGATAATCGACCTCCACTCATACCATAGATGGATGTCCCCAGAGAAGAAGATTGAACCAGACAGGACCCTAGGCCATAATAGGATCCATTGCTATGGGTTACAGGCATGTGTCCTCAAAAGCCTGATTCCAATACGAGCATAGGGGTTTTCCTGAGGCACCCATCAGAACTCATCTCGTCTCCACAAGTAAACCTGTGCATGGGAGCCATGTCCAAAGCTTAGGAAAGTACTTCAGGTTGCCGGTGCCACCGCCCCATTCCAAGGCCCTCATGGACACAAAAACACATTAGGACACATCCTCAGGAAAGTCCATTTCAACTCAGCCACCGAGGTTGCTCCCGCAGAGCCATCAGATCTAAACTGTCTTGTTGCTAGGAGACAATTGGAATGCGAGGCGGGCTTCCCAGGCATCCATCCGCGAACGGTGCTCTGGAGTCATTCCATATGGGATGTCCTGGAGCTGTCCAACAGGTCTCAATTGTCCGGAAGAAGGAATCCTGGAAGGGGGCATCCCACAACTCCCAACGTGGGAAAACCTCAATGGTCTCGAGATTCCGCTCCCTTCATGAAGCGGCCGTCATGCTCAGAAACTCCCACCTGAGCCAACGTCTGATCCTCGCCCTGACTTCAGATGCATGAGATATTGGTTCAGATCTGCAGGGGGTACCTGCCGTGCCCTCGCCCTGAAACCCAAGTCTAGCTTGTCTTCTCAGACTTCCATCCTCACACTCCTGGCCCCAAAGCCCTCAAGTTTGGCAATTCCGGACCCACAATGCAGCACTCTGCCTGCCCTCTAGAAAAAAAATGATTGCCTCATGAGCTGCCCAGGCACCTTAAATGAGGGTAAACCTACACAGCACTCGACTTTACCCAAATTATATAGTCTAACCTGGGCACTAATGCACTGTCGAACACATCCTGAGCCCGGACCTCCTGACCAACACCCAGAAAGCTGACCGCACACTGAGCACATAAAACCCGCCATGGCCTTAGGTCATCATCTCTTCCCTACCTCAGTTTTCAGGCTTCAGAACCGAGACCTTATCTCCAATCACTGCCCAGGGGTGAGTCTGATGCAGAAATCAGAACTCCTCCTTACCCATGGCAAGAACCCTTGTGGTTGGCACGTTGTCCAACGATCAGTGTAGGAGAAACCCTGAGGCCCCGCCCATTCTTGAGTGCGACGAGGGCATACACACGCATTGTGACCCTCAGCATGAGTCCTGTCCTCTAGTAAGTCCTCTCAGTGGCTGGACCATAAGATGTCATAATGGGCTTGACATGTCCCTAGTCCCCAATTTTTAACCAGATTTCTGATTGTCCAGTCGCCCCTCCTAGGGCTCTACTCTGAAATCCCTCATTTGGTGGGACACCTGAGGTTAAAAAAGAAAACAACAACAACAACAACAACAACAACAACAACAACAAAATAAAACGGACTTCTTCCAGCCCACAGAATGAACCCAAACTCTTTGGACGGGGCCAAACCACCAGAGAGTAAGACTCGTCCATTTCCCATGAAGTCACCCAGGAATTCCACGACCATGAGTGACACGATATCCCGAGACAAAAACTTGAGCAGGAGCCTCACACTCGCCCTTCTTTCAAATCCCGAAAAGTTCTCCTCATGGTCTGTAGATCAGTCCTGCCATACCTATGACCTGAAACATAAGCTGAGTTTGTGTTTTCAGACAACTGTCCAAAAAGGGCTGGACGACACAACCTACAGGCTCAGGCCCCTGGAGCCAAACCTGAGGACTGTACTTGCCCTCTCCAAGGGAATTGTGTGTGCCCATTCCAATGGCCACAACCCTTTTAATAGGATAAACCTCCAAAGTCCCTGATATATCTCAATAGTGGTAGCTTCCCAGGAAAAACAGGGGCAATCTGAGCCCAAATGAGCCCCTACCTGCACTCATACCCATAGACAGATGTCCTCAGAGGTAAAAAGGAAAGAACAGGCCCCTAGGCACTAATCAGATCCATTGCTTTGCTTTCCAGGCATCTCTCCTCAGAGGCCTGGATTTCAAAAGCAGCATATAGCTGTTTCTTGTTTCACCCATCAGAAAACATCTCATCTAGACATGGGAAACTTGCACGTTGGAGCTGTGTCAAAGCCTCTGTTTAGGAGAACCCTTTAGGGCCCCAGTGCCACCGCTTCATTCCAAGGTCTCCATAGACACAAAAGCACATTCGGACCCATCCCCAGGGGTGTGCATTTCAACTCAGCATCCTCGGTAGCTCCCCACAGATCCAGGAGATCTAAACTGTCTTGTTGCTAGGAGACAATTGGAATGCGAGGTGGGCTACCCAGCCATCCATCCTTAGAACCCTGCTCAGAATCATTGGCCTGGAGCCAAACAACAGGTCTCAATTGTCCTGCCGAAGACTATCTGCAGTTTGGAGCTTCTCACAACTCCCATCATGGGAAAACACCCATGGCCTCGTGATGCCCCCCCATTCATGTAGGGGCCATCAAGGACAGAAACTCCAACCTGAGCGATCGTCTGATCCTCGCCCTGACTTCAGATGCACGAGATCTCGATTCAGGTCTGTAGATTGTGCCTGCCAGGGCCTCACCCAGAAACCTAAGCCTAGCTTGTGTTCTCAGACTTTTGTCGTCAGACTACTGGCCCACAAGGCCTCCAGTTTGGCAATCCAGAAATACAATGCAGCACTCTGCCTGCCCTCCAGATAAAAAACATTGTCCTCTGGGGCTACCCAGTAACCCCAAATGAGGATCAACCTGCACCGACCTTGGCTGTACCCCAAATACATAGGCTGACCAGGGCACTAATGCCCTTTCTGACACAGCCTGAGCCTGGACCCCCTGGCCCCTCCCAGACAGCTGGCCGCACACTGAGCACATCGAGCCGCCATGGCCTTAGGTCGTCATCTCTTCCCAACCTCGGTTTTCAGGTTTCAGAACCTAGACCTTATCTCCAATCACTGTCCATGTTGAAGGTGATGCAGAAATCAGAACTCCTTCCCAATGGCAAGAAACCTTGTGGTTGGCATGTTGTGCAACGTTCAGTGTCGTTGAAACCAGTGTGGCCCATGAGGCCCCGCCCATGCTCACTGGCCACATTGGTCACAAACACACATTGTGACCCTCAGGCTGAGCCCAGTCCTCAAGTAAGGCCACTCAGTGGCTGAATGAAGAGATAGCATATTTGGCTTGCCATGCCCCTAGGCCCCAATTTTTAACCATAGTTCGGATTGTCCCTTCAGTCTTCCCCACGGCTTGGCTTTGGAATTCCTCTTTTGGTGGGACACCTGAGGTAACAAAACTGAAATGAGTCCTCCCATCCCACAGATTGACGAAAAGCAATTGGGAATCGGGCCAAATCCTCAGAGAGGAAGATTCGTCCATGGCCCATGAGGCCTCCCCGACATTCCACGGCCATCACTGATACAAAATCCAGAGACAAAAGCCTGAGCAATCGCCACAGACTCGCACTTTCTTCATATTCTGTAGAGTTCTTCTCATGGTTTGTAGATCGGGCCTGCCATACCTACGTCCCCAAACCTAAGCTGAGTTTGTGTTTTCAGACTTCTGTCCTCAAAGTCTTGGGCCACACACCCTCCAGGCTGGGCCCCTGGAGCCACACATTAGGACTGTGCCTACCATTCCATGGGAATTCTGCCCATTCCATGGTCCAAAATCGTACAAATTAGGAGAAACCTCCAACGACCCTTAGGCCATCCCAATAGTGTGGGTCACCCGGAACAAACAAGGGGTGTCTGACCCCAGCTGATAATCGACCTCCACTCATACCATAGATGGATGTCCCCAGAGAAGAAGATTGAACCAGACAGGACCCTAGGCCATAATAGGATCCATTGCTATGGGTTACAGGCATGTGTCCTCAAAAGCCTGATTCCAATACGAGCATAGGGGTTTTCCTGAGGCACCCATCAGAACTCATCTCGTCTCCACAAGTAAACCTGTGCATGGGAGCCATGTCCAAAGCTTAGGAAAGTACTTCAGGTTGCCGGTGCCACCGCCCCATTCCAAGGCCCTCATGGACACAAAAACACATTAGGACACATCCTGAGGAAAGTCCATTTCAACTCAGCCACCGAGGTTGCTCCCGCAGAGCCATCAGATCTAAACTGTCTTGTTGCTAGGAGACAATTGGAATGCGAGGCGGGCTTCCCAGGCATCCATCCGCGAACGGTGCTCTGGAGTCATTCCATATGGGATGTCCTGGAGCTGTCCAACAGGTCTCAATTGTCCGGAAGAAGGAATCCTGGAAGGGGGCATCCCACAACTCCCAACGTGGGAAAACCTCAATGGTCTCGAGATTCCGCTCCCTTCATGAAGCGGCCGTCATGCTCAGAAACTCCCACCTGAGCCAACGTCTGATCCTCGCCCTGACTTCAGATGCATGAGATATTGGTTCAGATCTGCAGGGGGTACCTGCCGTGCCCTCGCCCTGAAACCCAAGTCTAGCTTGTCTTCTCAGACTTCCATCCTCACACTCCTGGCCCCAAAGCCCTCAAGTTTGGCAATTCCGGACCCACAATGCAGCACTCTGCCTGCCCTCTAGAAAAAAAATGATTGCCTCATGAGCTGCCCAGGCACCTTAAATGAGGGTAAACCTACACAGCACTCGACTTTACCCAAATTATATAGTCTAACCTGGGCACTAATGCACTGTCGAACACATCCTGAGCCCGGACCTCCTGACCAACACCCAGAAAGCTGACCGCACACTGAGCACATAAAACCCGCCATGGCCTTAGGTCATCATCTCTTCCCTACCTCAGTTTTCAGGCTTCAGAACCGAGACCTTATCTCCAATCACTGCCCAGGGGTGAGTCTGATGCAGAAATCAGAACTCCTCCTTACCCATGGCAAGAACCCTTGTGGTTGGCACGTTGTCCAACGATCAGTGTAGGAGAAACCCTGAGGCCCCGCCCATTCTTGAGTGCGACGAGGGCATACACACGCATTGTGACCCTCAGCATGAGTCCTGTCCTCTAGTAAGTCCTCTCAGTGGCTGGACCATAAGATGTCATAATGGGCTTGACATGTCCCTAGTCCCCAATTTTTAACCAGATTTCTGATTGTCCAGTCGCCCCTCCTAGGGCTCTACTCTGAAATCCCTCATTTGGTGGGACACCTGAGGTTAAAAAAGAAAACAACAACAACAACAACAACAACAAAATAAAACGGACTTCTTCCAGCCCACAGAATGAACCCAAACTCTTTGGACGGGGCCAAACCACCAGAGAGTAAGACTCGTCCATTTCCCATGAAGTCACCCAGGAATTCCACGACCATGAGTGACACGATATCCCGAGACAAAAACTTGAGCAGGAGCCTCACACTCGCCCTTCTTTCAAATCCCGAAAAGTTCTCCTCATGGTCTGTAGATCAGTCCTGCCATACCTATGACCTGAAACATAAGCCGAGTTTGTGTTTTCAGACAACTGTCCAAAAGGGGCTGGACGACACAACCTACAGGCTCAGGCCCCTGGAGCCAAACCTGAGGACTGTACTTGCCCTCTCCAAGGGAATTGTGTGTGCCCATTCCAATGGCCACAACCCTTCTAATAGGATAAACCTCCAAAGTCCCTGATATATCTCAATAGTGGTAGCTTCCCAGGAAAAACAGGGGCAATCTGAGCCCAAATGAGCCCCTACCTGCACTCAGACCCATAGACAGATGTCCTCAGAGGTAAAAAGGAAAGAACAGGCCCCTAGGCACTCATCAGATCCATTGCTTTGGTTTCCAGGCATCTCTCCTCAGAGGCCTGGATTTCAAAAGCAGCATATAGCTGTTTCTTGTTTCACCCATCAGAAAACATCTCATCTAGACATGGGAAACTTGCACGTTGGAGCTGTGTCAAAGCCTCTGTTTAGGAGAACCCTTTAGGGCCCCAGTGCCACCGCTTCATTCCAAGGTCTCCATAGACACAAAAGCACATTCGGACCCATCCCCAGGGGTGTGCATTTCAACTCAGCATCCTCGGTAGCTCCCCACAGATCCAGGAGATCTAAACTGTCTAGTTGCTAGGAGACAATTGGAATGCGAGGTGGGCTACCCAGCCATCCATCCTTAGAACCCTGCTCAGAATCATTGGCCTGGAGCCAAACAACAGGTCTCAATTGTCCTGCCGAAGACTCTCTGCAGTTTGGAGCTTCTCACAACTCCCATCATGGGAAAACCCCCATGGCCTCGTGATGCCCCCCCATTCATGTAGGGGCCATCAGGGACAGAAACTCCAACCTGAGCGATCGTCTGATCCTCGCCCTGACTTCAGATGCACGAGATCTCGATTCAGGTCTGTAGATTGTGCCTGCCATGGCCTCACCCAGAAACCTAAGCCTAGCTTGTGTTCTCAGACTTTTATCGTCAGACTACTGGCCCACAAGGCCTCCAGTTTGGCAATCCAGAACTACAATGCAGCACTCTGCCTGCCCTCCAGATAAAAAACATTGTCCTCTGGGGCTACCCAGTAACCCCAAATGAGGATCAACCTGCACCGACCTTGGCTGTACCCCAAATATATAGGCTGACCAGGGCACTAATGCCCTTTCTGACACAGCCTGAGCCTGGACCCCCTGGCCCGTCCCAGACAGCTGGCCGCACACTGAGCACATCGAGCCGCCATGGCCTTAGGTCGTCATCTCTTCCCAACCTCGGTTTTCAGGTTTCAGAACCTAGAACTTATCTCCAATCACTGTCCATGTTGAAGGTGATGCAGAAATCAGAACTCCTTCCCCATGGCAAGAAACCTTGTGGTTGGCATGTTGTCCAACGTTCAGTGTCGTTGAAACCAGTGTGTCCCATGAGGCCCCGCCCATGCTCGCGGGCCACATTGGTCACAAACACACATTGTGACCCTCAGGCTGAGCCCAGTCCTCAAGTAAGGCCACTCAGTGGCTGGATGAAGAGATAGCATATTGGGCTTGCCATGCCCCTAGGCCCCAATTTTTAACCATAGTTCGGATTGTCCCTTCAGTCTTCCCCACGGCTTGGCTTTGGAATTCCTCTTTTGGTGGGACACCTGAGTTAACAAAACTGAAATGAGTCCTCCCATCCCACAGATTGATGAAAAGCAATTGGGAATCGGGCCAAATCCTCAGAGAGGAAGATTCGTCCATGGCCCATGAGGCCTCCCCGACATTCCACGGCCATCACTGATACAAAATCCAGAGACAAAAGCCTGAGCAATCGCCACAGACTCGCACTTTCTTCATATCCTGTAGAGTTCTTCTCATGGTTTGTAGATCGGGCCTGCCATACCTACGTCCCCAAACCTAAGCTGAGTTTGTGTTTTCAGACTTCTGTCCTCAAAGTCTTGGGCCACACACCCTCCAGGCTGGGCCCCTGGAGCCACACATTAGGACTGTGCCTACCAATCCATGGGAATTCTGCCCATTCCATGGTCCAAAATCGTACAAATTAGGAGAAACCTCCAACGACCCTTAGGCCATCCCAATAGTGTGGGTCACCCGGAACAAACAAGGGGTGTCTGACACCAGCTGATAATCGACCTCCACTCATACCATAGATGGATGTCCCCAGAGAAGAAGATTGAACCAGACAGGACCCTAGGCCATAATAGGATCCATTGCTATGGGTTACAGGCATGTGTCCTCAAAAGCCTGATTCCAATACGAGCATAGGGGTTTTCCTGAGGCACCCATCAGAACTCATCTCGTCTCCACAAGTAAACCTGTGCATGGGAGCCATGTCCAAAGCTTAGGAAAGTACTTCAGGTTGCCGTTGCCACCGCCTCATTCCAAGGCCCTCATGGACACAAAAACACATTAGGACACATCCTCAGGAAAGTCCATTTCAACTCAGCCACCGAGGTTGCTCCCGCAGAGCCATCAGATCTAAACTGTCTTGTTGCTAGGAGACAATTGGAATGCGAGTCGGGCTTCCCAGGCATCCATCCGCGAACGGTGCTCTGGAGTCATTCCATATGGGATGTCCTGGAGCTGTCCAACAGGTCTCAATTGTCCGGAAGAAGTAATCCTAAAGGGGGCATCCCACAACTCCCAACGTGGCAAAACCTCAATGGTCTCGAGATTCCGCTCCCTTCATGAAGCGGCCGTCATGCTCAGAAACTCCCACCTGAGCCAACGTCTGATCCTCGCCCTGACTTCAGATGCATGAGATATTGGTTCAGATCTGCAGGGGGTACCTGCCGTGCCCTCGCCCTGAAACCCAAGTCTAGCTTGTCTTCTCAGACTTCCATCCTCACACTCCTGGCCCCAAAGCCCTCAAGTTTGGCAATTCCGGACCCACAATGCAGCACTCTGCCTGCCCTCTAGAAAAAAAAAATGATTGCCTCATGAGCTGCCCAGGCACCTTAAATGAGGGCAAACCTACACAGCACTCGACTTTACCCAAATTATATAGTCTAACCTGGGCACTAATGCACTGTCGAACACATCCTGAGCCCGGACCTCCTGACCAACACCCAGAAAGCTGACCGCACACTGAGCACATAAAACCTGCCATGGCCTTAGGTCATCATCTCTTCCCTACCTCAGTTTTCAGGCTTCAGAACCGAGACCTTATCTCCAATCACTGCCCAGGGGTGAGTCTGATGCAGAAATCAGAACTCCTCCTTACCCATGGCAAGAACCCTTGTGGTTGGCACGTTGTCCAACGATCAGTGTAGGAGAAACCCTGAGGCCCCGCCCATTCTTGAGTGCGACGAGGGCATACACACGCATTGTGACCCTCAGCATGAGTCCTGTCCTCTAGTAAGTCCTCTCAGTGGCTGGACCTTTAGATGTCATAATGGGCTTGACATGTCCCTAGGCCCCAATTTTTAACCAGATTTCTGATTGTCCAGTCGCCCCTCCTAGGGCTCTACTCTGAAATCCCTCATTTGGTGGGACACCTGAGGTTAAAAAAGAAAACAACAACAACAACAACAACAAAATAAAACGGACTTCTTCCAGCCCACAGAATGAACCCAAACTCTTTGGACGGGGCCAAACCACCAGAGAGTAAGACTCGTCCATTTCCCATGAAGTCACCCAGAAATTCCACGACCATGAGTGACACGATGTCCCGAGACAAAAACTTGAGCAGGAGCCTCACACTCGCCCTTCTTTCAAATCCCGAAAAGTTCTCCTCATGGTCTGTAGATCAGTCCTGCCATACCTATGACCTGAAACATAAGCCGATTTTGTGTTTTCAGACAACTGTCCAAAAAGGGCTGGACGACACAACCTACAGGCTCAGGCCCCTGGAGCCAAACCTGAGGACTGTACTTGCCCTCTCCAAGGGAATTGTGTGTGCCCATTCCAATGGCCACAACCCTTCTAATAGGATAAACCTCCAAAGTCCCTGATATATCTCAATAGTGGTAGCTTCCCAGGAAAAACAGGGGCAATCTGAGCCCAAATGAGCCCCTACCTGCACTCAGACCCATAGACAGATGTCCCCAGAGGTAAAAAGGAAAGAACAGGCCCCTAGGCACTAATCAGATCCATTGCTTTGGTTTCCAGGCATCTCTCCTCAGAGGCCTGGATTTCAAAAGCAGCATATAGCTGTTTCTTGTTTCACCCATCATAAAACATCTCATCTACACATGGGAAACTTGCACGTTGGAGCTGTGTCAAAGCCTCTGTTTAGGAGAACCCTTTAGGGCCCCAGGGCCACCGCTTCATTCCAAGGTCTCCATAGACACAAAAGCACATTCGGACCCATCCCCAGGGGTGTGCATTTCAACTCAGCATCCTCGGTAGCTCCCCACAGATCCAGGAGATCTAAACTGTCTTGTTGCTAGGAGACAATTGGAATGCGAGGTGGGCTACCCAGCCATCCATCCTTAGAACCCTGCTCAGAATCATTGGCCTGGAGCCAAACAACAGGTCTCAATTGTCCTGCCGAAGACTCTCTGCAGTTTGGAGCTTCTCACAACTCCCATCATGGGAAAACCCCCATGGCCTCGTGATGCCCCCCCATTCATGTAGGGGCCATCAGGGACAGAAACTCCAACCTGAGCGATCGTCTGATCCTCGCCCTGACTTCAGATGCACGAGATCTCGATTCAGGTCTGTAGATTGTGCCTGCCATGGCCTCACCCAGAAACCTAAGCCTAGCTTGTGTTCTCAGACTTTTGTCGTCAGACTACTGGCCCACAAGGCCTCCAGTTTGGCAATCCAGAACTACAATGCAGCACTCTGCCTGCCCTCCAGATAAAAAACATTGTCCTCTGGGGCTACCCAGTAACCCCAAATGAGGATCAACCTGCACCGACCTTGGCTGTACCCCAAATACATAGGCTGACCAGGGCACTAATGCCCTTTCTGACACAGCCTGAGCCTGGACCCCCTGGCCCCTCCCAGACAGCTGGCCGCACACTGAGCACATCTAGCTTCCATGGCCTTAGGTCGTCATCTCTTCCCAACCTCGGTTTTCAGGTTTCAGAACCTAGACCTTTTCTGCAATCACTGTCCATGTTGAAGGTGATGCAGAAATCAGAACTCCTTCCCCATGGCAAGAAACCTTGTGGTTGGCATGTTGTCCAACGTTCAGTGTCGTTGAAACCAGTGTGTCCCATGAGGCCCCGCCCATGCTCGCGGGCCACATTGGTCACAAACACACATTGTGACCCTCAGGCTGAGCCCAGTCCTCAAGTAAGGCCACTCAGTGGCTGGATGAAGAGATAGCATATTGGGCTTGCCATGCCCCTAGGCCCCAATTTTTAACCATAGTTCGGATTGTCCCTTCAGTCTTCCCCACGGCTTGGCTTTGGAATTCCTCTTTTGGTGGGACACCTGAGTTAACAAAACTGAAATGAGTCCTCCCATCCCACATATTGATGAAAAGCAATTGGGAATCGGGCCAAATCCTCAGAGAGGAAGATTCGTCCATGGCCCATGAGGCCTCCCCGACATTCCACGGCCATCACTGATACAAAATCCAGAGACAAAAGCCTGAGCAATCGCCACAGACTCGCACTTTCTTCATATCCTGTAGAGTTCTTCTCATGGTTTGTAGATCGGGCCTGCCATACCTACGTCCCCAAACCTAAGCTGAGTTTGTGTTTTCAGACTTCTGTCCTCAAAGTCTTGGGCCACACACCCTCCAGGTTGGGCCCCTGGAGCCACACATTAGGACTGTGCCTACCAATCCATGGGAATTCTGCCCATTCCATGGTCCAAAATCGTACAAATTAGGAGAAACCTCCAACGACCATTAGGCCATCCCAATAGTGTGGGTCACCCGGAACAAACAAGGGGTGTCTGACACCAGCTGATAATCGACCTCCACTCATACCATAGATGGATGTCCCCAGAGAAGAATATTGAACCAGACAGGACCCTAGGCCATAATAGGATCCATTGCTATGGGTTACAGGCATGTGTCCTCAAAAGCCTGATTCCAATACGAGCATAGGGGTTTTCCTGAGGCACCCATCAGAACTCATCTCGTCTCCACAAGTAAACCTGTGCATGGGAGCCATGTCCAAAGCTTAGGAAAGTACTTCAGGTTGCCGTTGCCACCGCCTCATTCCAAGGCCCTCATGGACACAAAAACACATTAGGACACATCCTCAGGAAAGTCCATTTCAACTCAGCCACCGAGGTTGCTCCCGCAGAGCCATCAGATCTAAACTGTCTTGTTGCTAGGAGACAATTGGAATGCGAGTCGGGCTTCCCAGGCATCCATCCGCGAACGGTGCTCTGGAGTCATTCCATATGGGATGTCCTGGAGCTGTCCAACAGGTCTCAATTGTCCGGAAGAAGTAATCCTAAAGGGGGCATCCCACAACTCCCAACGTGGCAAAACCTCAATGGTCTCGAGATTCCGCTCCCTTCATGAAGCAGCCGTCATGCTCAGAAACTCCCACCTGAGCCAACGTCTGATCCTCGCCCTGACTTCAGATGCATGAGATATTGGTTCAGATCTGCAGGGGGTACCTGCCGTGCCCTCGCCCTGAAACCCAAGTCTAGCTTGTCTTCTCAGACTTCCATCCTCACACTCCTGGCCCCAAAGCCCTCAAGTTTGGCAATTCCGGACCCACAATGCAGCACTCTGCCTGCCCTCTAGAAAAAAAAAATGATTGCCTCATGAGCTGCCCAGGCACCTTAAATGAGGGCAAACCTACACAGCACTCGACTTTACCCAAATTATATAGTCTAACCTGGGCACTAATGCACTGTCGAACACATCCTGAGCCCGGACCTCCTGACCAACACCCAGAAAGCTGACCGCACACTGAGCACATAAAACCTGCCATGGCCTTAGGTCATCATCTCTTCCCTACCTCAGTTTTCAGGCTTCAGAACCGAGACCTTATCTCCAATCACTGCCCAGGGGTGAGTCTGATGCAGAAATCAGAACTCCTCCTTACCCATGGCAAGAACCCTTGTGGTTGGCACGTTGTCCAACGATCAGTGTAGGAGAAACCCTGAGGCCCCGCCCATTCTTGAGTGCGACGAGGGCATACACACGCATTGTGACCCTCAGCATGAGTCCTGTCCTCTAGTAAGTCCTCTCAGTGGCTGGACCTTTAGATGTCATAATGGGCTTGACATGTCCCTAGGCCCCAATTTTTAACCAGATTTCTGATTGTCCAGTCGCCCCTCCTAGGGCTCTACTCTGAAATCCCTCATTTGGTGGGACACCTGAGGTTAAAAAAGAAAACAACAACAACAACAACAACAAAATAAAACGGACTTCTTCCAGCCCACAGAATGAACCCAAACTCTTTGGACGGGGCCAAACCACCAGAGAGTAAGACTCGTCCATTTCCCATGAAGTCACCCAGAAATTCCACGACCATGAGTGACACGATGTCCCGAGACAAAAACTTGAGCAGGAGCCTCACACTCGCCCTTCTTTCAAATCCCGAAAAGTTCTCCTCATGGTCTGTAGATCAGTCCTGCCATACCTATGACCTGAAACATAAGCCGATTTTGTGTTTTCAGACAACTGTCCAAAAAGGGCTGGACGACACAACCTACAGGCTCAGGCCCCTGGAGCCAAACCTGAGGACTGTACTTGCCCTCTCCAAGGGAATTGTGTGTGCCCATTCCAATGGCCACAACCCTTCTAATAGGATAAACCTCCAAAGTCCCTGATATATCTCAATAGTGGTAGCTTCCCAGGAAAAACAGGGGCAATCTGAGCCCAAATGAGCCCCTACCTGCACTCAGACCCATAGACAGATGTCCCCAGAGGTAAAAAGGAAAGAACAGGCCCCTAGGCACTAATCAGATCCATTGCTTTGGTTTCCAGGCATCTCTCCTCAGAGGCCTGGATTTCAAAAGCAGCATATAGCTGTTTCTTGTTTCACCCATCATAAAACATCTCATCTACACATGGGAAACTTGCACGTTGGAGCTGTGTCAAAGCCTCTGTTTAGGAGAACCCTTTAGGGCCCCAGGGCCACCGCTTCATTCCAAGGTCTCCATAGACACAAAAGCACATTCGGACCCATCCCCAGGGGTGTGCATTTCAACTCAGCATCCTCGGTAGCTCCCCACAGATCCAGGAGATCTAAACTGTCTTGTTGCTAGGAGACAATTGGAATGCGAGGTGGGCTACCCAGCCATCCATCCTTAGAACCCTGCTCAGAATCATTGGCCTGGAGCCAAACAACAGGTCTCAATTGTCCTGCCGAAGACTCTCTGCAGTTTGGAGCTTCTCACAACTCCCATCATGGGAAAACCCCCATGGCCTCGTGATGCCCCCCCATTCATGTAGGGGCCATCAGGGACAGAAACTCCAACCTGAGCGATCGTCTGATCCTCGCCCTGACTTCAGATGCACGAGATCTCGATTCAGGTCTGTAGATTGTGCCTGCCATGGCCTCACCCAGAAACCTAAGCCTAGCTTGTGTTCTCAGACTTTTGTCGTCAGACTACTGGCCCACAAGGCCTCCAGTTTGGCAATCCAGAACTACAATGCAGCACTCTGCCTGCCCTCCAGATAAAAAACATTGTCCTCTGGGGCTACCCAGTAACCCCAAATGAGGATCAACCTGCACCGACCTTGGCTGTACCCCAAATACATAGGCTGACCAGGGCACTAATGCCCTTTCTGACACAGCCTGAGCCTGGACCCCCTGGCCCCTCCCAGACAGCTGGCCGCACACTGAGCACATCTAGCTTCCATGGCCTTAGGTCGTCATCTCTTCCCAACCTCGGTTTTCAGGTTTCAGAACCTAGACCTTTTCTGCAATCACTGTCCATGTTGAAGGTGATGCAGAAATCAGAACTCCTTCCCCATGGCAAGAAACCTTGTGGTTGGCATGTTGTCCAACGTTCAGTGTCGTTGAAACCAGTGTGTCCCATGAGGCCCCGCCCATGCTCGCGGGCCACATTGGTCACAAACACACATTGTGACCCTCAGGCTGAGCCCAGTCCTCAAGTAAGGCCACTCAGTGGCTGGATGAAGAGATAGCATATTGGGCTTGCCATGCCCCTAGGCCCCAATTTTTAACCATAGTTCGGATTGTCCCTTCAGTCTTCCCCACGGCTTGGCTTTGGAATTCCTCTTTTGGTGGGACACCTGAGTTAACAAAACTGAAATGAGTCCTCCCATCCCACAGATTGATGAAAAGCAATTGGGAATCGGGCCAAATCCTCAGAGAGGAAGATTCGTCCATGGCCCATGAGGCCTCCCCGACATTCCACGGCCATCACTGATACAAAATCCAGAGACAAAAGCCTGAGCAATCGCCACAGACTCGCACTTTCTTCATATCCTGTAGAGTTCTTCTCATGGTTTGTAGATCGGGCCTGCCATACCTACGTCCCCAAACCTAAGCTGAGTTTGTGTTTTCAGACTTCTGTCCTCAAAGTCTTGGGCCACACACCCTCCAGGTTGGGCCCCTGGAGCCACACATTAGGACTGTGCCTACCAATCCATGGGAATTCTGCCCATTCCATGGTCCAAAATCGTACAAATTAGGAGAAACCTCCAACGACCATTAGGCCATCCCAATAGTGTGGGTCACCCGGAACAAACAAGGGGTGTCTGACACCAGCTGATAATCGACCTCCACTCATACCATAGATGGATGTCCCCAGAGAAGAAGATTGAACCAGACAGGACCCTAGGCCATAATAGGATCCATTGCTATGGGTTACAGGCATGTGTCCTCAAAAGCCTGATTCCAATACGAGCATAGGGGTTTTCCTGAGGCACCCATCAGAACTCATCTCGTCTCCACAAGTAAACCTGTGCATGGGAGCCATGTCCAAAGCTTAGGAAAGTACTTCAGGTTGCCGGTGCCACCGCCCCATTCCAAGGCCCTCATGGACACAAAAACACATTAGGACACATCCTCAGGAAAGTCCATTTCAACTCAGCCACCGAGGTTGCTCCCGCAGAGCCATCAGATCTAAACTGTCTTGTTGCTAGGAGACAATTGGAATGCGAGGCGGGCTTCCCAGGCATCCATCCGCGAACGGTGCTCTGGAGTCATTCCATATGGGATGTCCTGGAGCTGTCCAACAGGTCTCAATTGTCCGGAAGAAGGAATCCTGGAAGGGGGCATCCCACAACTCCCAACGTGGGAAAACCTCAATGGTCTCGAGATTCTGCTCCCTTCATGAAGCGGCCGTCATGCTCAGAAACTCCCACCTGAGCCAACGTCTGATCCTCGCCCTGACTTCAGATGCATGAGATATTGGTTCAGATCTGCAGGGGGTACCTGCCATGCCCTCGCCCTGAAACCCAAGTCTAGCTTGTCTTCTCAGACTTCCATCCTCACACTCCTGGCCCCAAAGCCCTCAAGTTTGGCAATTCCGGACCCACAATGCAGCACTCTGCCTGCCATCTAGAAAAAAAACATTATTGCCTCATGAGCTGCCCAGGCACCATAAATGAGGGTAAACCTACACAGCACTCGACTTTACCCAAATTATATAGTTTAACCTGGGCACTAATGCACTGTCGAACACATCCTGAGCCCGGACCTCCTGACCAACACCCAGAAAGCTGACCGCACACTGAGCACATAAAACCCGCCATGGCCTTAGGTCATCATCTCTTCCCTACCTCAGTTTTCAGGCTTCAGAACCGAGACCTTATCTCCAATCACTGCCCAGGGGTGAGTCTGATGCAGAAATCAGAACTCCTCCTTACCCATGGCAAGAACCCTTGTGGTTGGCACGTTGTCCAACGATCAGTGTAGGAGAAACCCTGAGGCCCCGCCCATTCTTGAGTGCGACGAGGGCATACACACGCATTGTGACCCTCAGCATGAGTCCTGTCCTCTAGTAAGTCCTCTCAGTGGCTGGACCATTAGATGTCATAATGGGCTTGACATGTCCCTAGGCCCCAAATTTAACCAGATTTCTGATTGTCCAGTCGCCCCTCCTAAAGCTCTACTCTGAAATCCCTCATTTGGTGGGACACCTGAGGTTAAAAAAGAAAACAACAACAACAACAACAACAACAACAACAACAAAATAAAACGGACTTAGCCCACAGAATGAACCCAAACTCTTTGGACGGGGCCAAACCACCAGAGAGTAAGACTCGTCCATTTCCCATGAAGTCACCCAGAAATTCCACGACCATGAGTGACACGATATCCCGAGACAAAAACTTGAGCAGGAGCCTCACACTCGCCCTTCTTTCAAATCCCGAAAAGTTCTCCTCATGGTCTGTAGATCAGTCCTGCCATACCTATGACCTGAAACATAAGCCGAGTTTGTGTTTTCAGACAACTGTCCAAAAAGGGCTGGACGACACAACCTACAGGCTCAGGCCCCTGGAGCCAAACCTGAGGACTGTACTTGCCCTCTCCAAGGGAATTGTGTGTGCCCATTCCAATGGCCACAACCCTTCTAATAGGATAAACCTCCAAAGTCCCTGATATATCTCAATAGTGGTAGCTTCCCAGGAAAAACAGGGGCAATCTGAGCCCAAATGAGCCCCTACCTGCACTCAGACCCATAGACAGATGTCCCCAGAGGTAAAAAGGAAAGAACAGGCCCCTAGGCACTAATCAGATCCATTGCTTTGGTTTCCAGGCATCTCTCCTCAGAGGCCTGGATTTCAAAAGCAGCATATAGCTGTTTCTTGTTTCACCCATCATAAAACATCTCATCTACACATGGGAAACTTGCACGTTGGAGCTGTGTCAAAGCCTCTGTTTAGGAGAACCCTTTAGGGCCCCAGGGCCACCGCTTCATTCCAAGGTCTCCATAGACACAAAAGCACATTCGGACCCATCCCCAGGGGTGTGCATTTCAACTCAGCATCCTCGGTAGCTCCCCACAGATCCAGGAGATCTAAACTGTCTTGTTGCTAGGAGACAATTGGAATGCGAGGTGGGCTACCCAGCCATCCATCCTTAGAACCCTGCTCAGAATCATTGGCCTGGAGCCAAACAACAGGTCTCAATTGTCCTGCCGAAGACTCTCTGCAGTTTGGAGCTTCTCACAACTCCCATCATGGGAAAACCCCCATGGCCTCGTGATGCCCCCCCATTCATGAAGGGGCCATCAGGGACAGAAACTCCAACCTGAGCGATCGTCTGATCCTCGCCCTGACTTCAGATGCACGAGATCTCGATTCAGGTCTGTAGATTGTGCCTGCCATGGCCTCACCCAGAAACCTAAGCCTAGCTTGTGTTCTCAGACTTTTGTCGTCAGACTACTGGCCCACAAGGCCTCCAGTTTGGCAATCCAGAACTACAATGCAGCACTCTGCCTGCCCTCCAGATAAAAAACATTGTCCTCTGGGGCTACCCAGTAACCCCAAATGAGGATCAACCTGCACCGACCTTGGCTGTACCCCAAATACATAGGCTGACCAGGGCACTAATGCCCTTTCTGACACAGCCTGAGCCTGGACCCCCTGGCCCCTCCCAGACAGCTGGCCGCACACTGAGCACATCGAGCCGCCATGGCCTTAGGTCGTCATCTCTTCCCAACCTCGGTTTTCAGGTTTCAGAACCTAGACCTTATCTCCAATCACTGTCCATGTTGAAGGTGATGCAGAAATCAGAACTCCTTCCCCATGGCAAGAAACCTTGTGGTTGGCATGTTGTCCAACGTTCAGTGTCGTTGAAACCAGTGTGTCCCATGAGGCCCCGCCCATGCTCGCGGGCCACATTGGTCACAAACACACATTGTGACCCTCAGGCTGAGCCCAGTCCTCAAGTAAGGCCACTCAGTGGCTGGATGAAGAGATAGCATATTGGGCTTGCCATGCCCCTAGGCCCCAATTTTTAACCATAGTTCGGATTGTCCCTTCAGTCTTCCCCACGGCTTGGCTTTGGAATTCCTCTTTTGGTGGGACACCTGAGTTAACAAAACTAAAATGAGTCCTCCCATCCCACAGATTAATGAGAAGCAATTGGGAATCGGGCCAAATCCTCAGAGAGGAAGATTCGTCCATGGCCCATGAGGCCTCCCCGACATTCCACGGCCATCACTGATACAAAATCCAGAGACAAAAGCCTGAGCAATCGCCACAGACTCGCACTTTCTTCATATCCTGTAGAGTTCTTCTCATGGTTTGTAGATCGGGCCTGCCATACCTACGTCCCCAAACCTAAGCTGAGTTTGTGTTTTCAGACTTCTGTCCTCAAAGTCTTGGGCCACACACCCTCCAGGCTGGGCCCCTGGAGCCACACATTAGGACTGTGCCTACCAATCCATGGGAATTCTGCCCATTCCATGGTCCAAAATCGTACAAATTAGGAGAAACCTCCAACGACCATTAGGCCATCCCAATAGTGTGGGTCACCCGGAACAAACAAGGGGTGTCTGACACCAGCTGATAATCGACCTCCACTCATACCATAGATGGATGTCCCCAGAGAAGAAGATTGAACCAGACAGGACCCTAGGCCATAATAGGATCCATTGCTATGGGTTACAGGCATGTGTCCTCAAAAGCCTGATTCCAATACGAGAATAGGGGTTTTCCTGAGGCACCCATCAGAACTCATCTCGTCTCCACAAGTAAACCTGTGCATGGGAGCCATGTCCAAAGCTTAGGAAAGTACTTCATGTTGCCGGTGCCACCGCCGCATTCCAAGGCCCTCATGGACACAAAAACACATTAGGACACATCCTCAGGAAAGTCCATTTCAACTCAGCCACCGAGGTTGCTCCCGCAGAGCCATCAGATCTAAACTGTTTTGTTGCTAGGAGACAATTGGAATGCGAGGCGGGCTTCCCAGGCATCCATCCACGAACGGTGCTCTGGAGTCATTCCATATGGGATGTCCTGGAGCTGTCCAACAGGTCTCAATTGTCCGGAAGAAGGAATCCTGGAAGGGGGCATCCCACAACTCCCAACGTGGGAAAACCTCAATGGTCTCGAGATTCTGCTCCCTTCATGAAGCGGCCGTCATGCTCAGAAACTCCCACCTGAGCCAACGTCTGATCCTCGCCCTGACTTCAGATGCATGAGATATTGGTTCAGATCTGCAGGGGGTACCTGCCGTGCCCTCGCCCTGAAACCCAAGTCTAGCTTGTCTTCTCAGACTTCCATCCTCACACTCCTGGCCCCAAAGCCCTCAAGTTTGGCAATTCCGGACCCACAATGCAGCACTCTGCCTGCCATCTAGAAAAAAAACATTATTGCCTCATGAGCTGCCCAGGCACCATAAATGAGGGTAAACCTACACAGCACTCGACTTTACCCAAATTATATAGTCTAACCTGGGCACTAATGCACTGTCGAACACATCCTGAGCCCGGACCTCCTGACCAACACCCAGAAAGCTGACCGCACACTGAGCACATAAAACCCACCATGGCCTTAGGTCATCATCTCTTCCCTACCTCAGTTTTCAGGCTTCAGAACCGAGACCTTATCTCCAATCACTGCCCAGGGGTGAGTCTGATGCAGAAATCAGAACTCCTCCTTACCCATGGCAAGAACCCTTGTGGTTGGCACGTTGTCCAACGATCAGTGTAGGAGAAACCCTGAGGCCCCGCCCATTCTTGAGTGCGACGAGGGCATACACACGCATTGTGACCCTCAGCATGAGTCCTGTCCTCTAGTAAGTCCTCTCAGTGGCTGGACCATTAGATGTCATAATGGGCTTGACATGTCCCTAGGCCCCAAATTTAACCAGATTTCTGATTGTCCAGTCGCCCCTCCTAAAGCTCTACTCTGAAATCCCTCATTTGGTGGGACACCTGAGGTTAAAAAAGAAAACAACAACAACAACAACAACAAAATAAAACGGACTTAGCCCACAGAATGAACCCAAACTCTTTGGACGGGGCCAAACCACCAGAGAGTAAGACTCGTCCATTTCCCATGAAGTCACCCAGAAATTCCACGACCATGAGTGACACGATATCCCGAGACAAAAACTTGAGCAGGAGCCTCACACTCGCCCTTCTTTCAAATCCCGAAAAGTTCTCCTCATGGTCTGTAGATCAGTCCTGCCATACCTATGACCTGAAACATAAGCCGAGTTTGTGTTTTCAGACAACTGTCCAAAAAGGGCTGGACGACACAACCTACAGGCTCAGGCCCCTGGAGCCAAACCTGAGGACTGTACTTGCCCTCTCCAAGGGAATTGTGTGTGCCCATTCCAATGGCCACAACCCTTCTAATAGGATAAACCTCCAAAGTCCCTGATATATCTCAATAGTGGTAGCTTCCCAGGAAAAACAGGGGCAATCTGAGCCCAAATGAGCCCCTACCTGCACTCAGACCCATAGACAGATGTCCCCAGAGGTAAAAAGGAAAGAACAGGCCCCTAGGCACTAATCAGATCCATTGCTTTGGTTTCCAGGCATCTCTCCTCAGAGGCCTGGATTTCAAAAGCAGCATATAGCTGTTTCTTGTTTCACCCATCAGAAAACATCTCATCTACACATGGGAAACTTGCACGTTGGAGCTGTGTCAAAGCCTCTGTTTAGGGGAACCCTTTAGGGCCCCAGGGCCACCGCTTCATTCCAAGGTCTCCATAGACACAAAAGCACATTCGGACCCATCCCCAGGGGTGTGCATTTCAACTCAGCATCCTCGGTAGCTCCCCACAGATCCAGGAGATCTAAACTGTCTTGTTGCTAGGAGACAATTGGAATGCGAGGTGGGCTACCCAGCCATCCATCCTTAGAACCCTGCTCAGAATCATTGGCCTGGAGCCAAACAACAGGTCTCAATTGTCCTGCCGAAGACTCTCTGCAGTTTGGAGCTTCTCACAACTCCCATCATGGGAAAACCCCCATGGCCTCGTGATGCCCCCCCATTCATGTAGGGGCCATCAGGGACAGAAACTCCAACCTGAGCGATCGTCTGATCCTCGCCCTGACTTCAGATGCACGAGATCTCGATTCAGGTCTGTAGATTGTGCCTGCCATGGCCTCACCCAGAAACCTAAGCCTAGCTTGTGTTCTCAGTCTTTTGTCGTCAGACTACTGGCCCACAAGGCCTCCAGTTTGGCAATCCAGAACTACAATGCAGCACTCTGCCTGCCCTCCAGATAAAAAACATTGTCCTCTGGGGCTACCCAGTAACCCCAAATGAGGATCAACCTGCACCGACCTTGGCTGTACCCCAAATACATAGGCTGACCAGGGCACTAATGCCCTTTCTGACACAGCCTGAGCCTCGAACCCCTGGCCCCTCCCAGACAGCTGGCCGCACACTGAGCACATCGAGCCGCCATGGCCTTAGGTCGTCATCTCTTCCCAACCTCGGTTTTCAGGTTTCAGAACCTAGACCTTATCTCCAATCACTGTCCATGTTGAAGGTGATGCAGAAATCAGAACTCCTTCCTCATGGCAAGAAACCTTGTGGTTAGCATGTTGTCCAACGTTCAGTGTCGTTGAAACCAGTGTGGCCCATGAGGCCCCGCCCATGCTCGCGGGCCACATTGGTCACAAACACACATTGTGACCCTCAGGCTGAGCCCAGTCCTCAAGTAAGGCCACTCAGTGGCTGGATGAAGAGATAGCATATTGGGCTTGCCATGCCCCTAGGCCCCAATTTTTAACCATAGTTCGGATTGTCCCTTCAGTCTTCCACATGGCTTGGCTTTGGAATTCCTCTTTTGGTGGGACACCTGAGGTAACAAAACTGAAATGAGTCCTCCCATCCCACAGATGGACGAAAAGCAATTGGGAATCGGGCCAAATCCTCAGAGAGGAAGATTCGTCCATTTCCCATGAGGCCTCCCCGACATTCCACGGCCATCACTGATACAAAATCCAGAGACAGAAGCCTGAGCAATCGCCACAGACTCGCACTTTCTTCATATCCTGTAGAGTTCTTCTCATGGTTTGTAGATCGGACCTGGCATGCCTACGTCCCCAAACCTAAGCTGAGTTTGTGTTTTCAGACTTCTGTCCTCAAAGTCTTGGGCCACACACCCTCCAGGCTGGGCCCCTGGAGCCACACATTAGGACTGTGCCTACCAATCCATGGGAATTCTGCCCATTCCATGGTCCAAAATCGTACAAATTAGGAGAAACCTCCAACGACCCTTAGGCCATCCCAATAGTGTGGGTCACCTGGAACAAACAAGGGGTGTCTGACACCAGCTGATAATCGACCTCCACTCATACCATAGATGGATGTCCCCAGAGAAGAAGATTGAACCAGACAGGACCCTAGGCCATAATAGGATCCATTGCAATGTGTTACAGGCATGTGTCCTCAAAAGCCTGATTCCAATACGAGCATAGGTGTTTTCCTGAGGCACCCATTAGAACTCATCTCGTCTCCACAAGTAAACCTGTGCATGGGAGCCATGTCCAAAGCTTAGGAAAGTACTTCAGGTTGCCGGTGCCACCGCCTCATTCCAAGGCCCTCATGGACACAAAAACACATTAGGACACATCCTCAGGAAAGTCCATTTCAACTCAGCCACCGAGGTTGCTCCCGCAGAGCCATCAGATCTAAACTGTCTTGTTGCTAGGAGACAATTGGAATGCGAGTCCGGCTTCCCAGGCATCCATCCGCGAACGGTGCTCTGGAGTCATTCCATATGGGATGTCCTGGAGCTGTCCAACAGGTCTCAATTGTCCGGAAGAAGGAATCCTGGAAGGGGGCATCCCACAACTCCCAACGTGGGAAAACCTCAATGGTCTCGAGATTCCGCTCCCTTCATGAAGCGGCCGTCATGCTCAGAAACTCCCACCTGAGCCAACGTCTGATCCTCGCCCTGACTTCAGATGCATGAGATATTGGTTCAGATCTGCAGGGGGTACCTGCCGTGCCCTCGCCCTGAAACCCAAGTCTAGCTTGTCTTCTCAGACTTCCATCCTCACACTCCTGGCCCCAAAGCCCTCAAGTTTGGCAATTCCGGACCCACAATGCAGCACTCTTCCTGCCCTCTAGAAAAAAAAAATTATTGCCTCATGAGCTGCCCAGGCACCTTAAATGAGGGTAAACCTACACAGCACTCGACTTTACCCAAATTATATAGTCTAACCTGGGCACTAATGCACTGTCGAACACATCCTGAGCCCGGACCTCCTGACCAACACCCAGAAAGCTGACCGCACACTGAGCACATAAAACCCGCCATGGCCTTAGGTCATCATCTCTTCCCTACCTCAGTTTTCAGGCTTCAGAACCGAGACCTTATCTCCAATCACTGCCCAGGGGTGAGTCTGATGCAGAAATCAGAACTCCTCCTTACCCATGGCAAGAACCCTTGTGGTTGGCATGTTGTCCAACATTCAGTGTAGGAGAAACCCTGAGGCCCCGCCCATTCTTGAGTGCGACGAGGGCATACACACGCATTGTGACCCTCAGCATGAGTCCTGTCCTCTAGTAAGTCCTCTCAGTGGCTGGACCGTTAGATGTCATAATGGGCTTGACATGTCCCTAGGCCCCAAATTTAACCAGATTTCTGATTGTCCAGTCGCCCCTCCTAAAGCTCTACTCTGAAATCCCTCATTTGGTGGGACACCTGAGGTTAAAAAAGAAAACAACAACAACAACAACAACAACAACAACAAAATAAAACGGACTTCTTCCAGCCCACAGAATGAACCCAAACTCTTTGGACGGGGCCAAACCACCAGAGAGTAAGACTCGTCCATTTCCCATGAAGTCACCCAGAAATTCCACGACCATGAGTGACACGATATCCCCAGACAAAAACTTGAGCAGGAGCCTCACACTCGCCCTTCTTTCAAATCCCGAAAAGTTCTCCTCATGGTCTGTAGATCAGTCCTGCCATACCTATGACCTGAAACATAAGCCGAGTTTGTGTTTTCAGACAACTGTCCAAAAAGGGCTGGACGACACAACCTACAGGCTCAGGCCCCTGGAGCCAAACCTGAGGACTGTACTTGCCCTCTCCAAGGGAATTGTGTGTGCCCATTCCAATGGCCACAACCCTTCTAATAGGATAAACCTCCAAAGTCCCTGATATATCTCAATAGTGGTAGCTTCCCAGGAAAAACAGGGGCAATCTGAGCCCAAATGAGCCCCTACCTGCACTCAGACCCATAGACAGATGTCCCCAGAGGTAAAAAGGAAAGAACAGGCCCCTAGGCACTAATCAGATCCATTGCTTTGGTTTCCAGGCATCTCTCCTCAGAGGCCTGGATTTCAAAAGCAGCATATAGCTGTTTCTTGTTTCACCCATCAGAAAACATCTCATCTACACATGGGAAACTTGCACGTTGGAGCTGTGTCAAAGCCTCTGTTTAGGAGAACCCTTTAGGGCCCCAGGGCCACCGCTTCATTCCAAGGTTTCCATAGACACAAAAGCACATTCGGACCCATCCCCAGGGGTGTGCATTTCAACTCAGCATCCTCGGTAGCTCCCCACAGATCCAGGAGATCTAAACTGTCTTGTTGCTAGGAGACAATTGGAATGCGAGGTGGGCTACCCAGCCATCCATCCTTAGAACCCTGCTCAGAATCATTGGCCTGGAGCCAAACAACAGGTCTCAATTGTCCTGCCGAAGACTCTCTGCAGTTTGGAGCTTCTCACAACTCCCATCATGGGAAAACCCCCATGGCCTCGTGATGCCCCCCCATTCATGAAGGGGCCATCAGGGACAGAAACTCCAACCTGAGCGATCGTCTGATCCTCGCCCTGACTTCAGATGCACGAGATCTCGATTCAGGTCTGTAGATTGTGCCTGCCATGGCCTCACCCAGAAACCTAAGCCTAGCTTGTGTTCTCAGACTTTTGTCGTCAGACTACTGGCCCACAAGGCCTCCAGTTTGGCAATCCAGAACTACAATGCAGCACTCTGCCTGCCCTCCTGATAAAAAACATTGTCCTCTGGGGCTACCCAGTAACCCCAAATGAGGATCAACCTGCACCGACCTTGGCTGTACCCCAAATACATAGGCTGACCAGGGCACTAATGCCCTTACTGACACAGCCTGAGCCTGGACCCCCTGGCCCCTCCCAGACAGCTGGCCGCACACTGAGCACATCGAGCCGCCATGGCCTTAGGTCGTCATCTCTTCCCAACCTCGGTTTTCAGGTTTCAGAACCTAGACCTTATCTCCAATCACTGTCCATGTTGAAGGTGATGCAGAAATCAGAACTCCTTCCCCATGGCAAGAAACCTTGTGGTTGGCATGTTGTCCAACATTCAGTGTCGTTGAAACCAGTGTGGCACATGAGGCCCCGCCCATGCTCGCGGGCCACATTGGTCACAAACACACATTGTGACCCTCAGGCTGAGCCCAGTCCTCAAGTAAGGCCACTCAGTGGCTGGATGAAGAGATAGCATATTGGGCTTGCCATGCCCCTAGGCCCCAATTTTTAACCATAGTTCGGATTGTCCCTTCAGTCTTCCCCACGGCTTGGCTTTAGAATTCCTCTTTTGGTGGGACACCTGAGGTAACAAAACTGAAATGAGTCCTCCCATCCCACAGATTGACGAAAAGCAATTGGGAATCGGGCCAAATCCTCAGAGAGGAAGATTCGTCCATGGCCCATGAGGCCTCCCCGACATTCCACGGCCATCACTGATACAAAATCCAGAGACAAAAGCCTGAGCAATCGCCACAGACTCGCACTTTCTTCATATCCTGTAGAGTTCTTCTCATGGTTTGTAGATCGGGCCTGCCATACCTACGTCCCCAAACCTAAGCTGAGTTTGTGTTTTCAGACTTCTGTCCTCAAAGTCTTGGGCCACACACCCTCCAGGCTGGGCCCCTGGAGCCACACATTAGGACTGTGCCTACCAATCCATGGGAATTCTGCCCATTCCATGGTCCAAAATCGTACAAATTAGGAGAAACCTCCAACGACCCTTAGGCCATCCCAATAGTGTGGGTCACCCGGAACAAACAAGGGGTGTCTGACACCAGCTGATAATCGACCTCCACTCATACCATAGATGGATGTCCCCAGAGAAGAAGATTGAACCAGACAGGACCCTAGGCCATAATAGGATCCATTGCTATGGGTTACAGGCATGTGTCCTCAAAAGCCTGATTCCAATACGAGCATAGGGGTTTTCCTGAGGCACCCATCAGAACTCATCTCGTCTCCACAAGTAAACCTGTGCATGGGAGCCATGTCCAAAGCTTAGGAAAGTACTTCAGGTTGCCGGTGCCACCGCCCCATTCCAAGGCCCTCATGGACACAAAAACACATTAGGACACATCCTCAGGAAAGTCCATTTCAACTCAGCCACCAAGGTTGCTCCCGCAGAGCCATCAGATCTAAACTGTCTTGTTGCTAGGAGACAATTGGAATGCGAGGCTGGCTTCCCAGGCATCCATCCGCGAACGGTGCTCTGGAGTCATTCCATATGGGATGTCCTGGAGCTGTCCAACAGGTATCAATTGTCCGGAAGAAGGAATCCTGGAAGGGGGCATCCCACAACTCCCAACGTGGGAAAACCTAAATGGTCTCGAGATTCCGCTCCCTTCATGAAGCTGCCGTCATGCTCAGGAACTCCCACCTGAGCCAACGTCTGATCCTCGCCCTGACTTCAGATGCATGAGATATTGGTTCAGATCTGCAGGGGGTACCTGCCGTGCCCTCGCCCTGAAACCCAAGTCTAGCTTGTCTTCTCAGACTTCCATCCTCACACTCCTGGCCCCAAAGCCCTCAAGTTTGGCAATTCCGGACCTACAATGCAGCACTCTGCCTGCCCTCTAGAGAAAAAAATTATTGCCTCATGAGCTGCCCAGGCACCTTAAATGAGGGTAAACCTACACAGCACTCGACTTTACCCAAATTATATAGTCTAACCTGGGCACTAATGCACTGTCGAACACATCCTGAGCCCGGACCTCCTGACCAACACCCAGAAAGCTGACCGAACACTGAGCACATAAAACCCGCCATGGCCTTAGGTCATCATCTCTTCCCTACCTCAGTTTTCAGACTTAAGAACCGAGACCTTATCTCCAATCACTGCCCAGGGGTGAGTCTGATGCAGAAATCAGAACTCCTCCTTACCCATGGCAAGAACCCTTGTGGTTGGCACGTTTTCCAACGATCAGTGTAGGAGAAACCCTGAGGCCCCGCCCATTCTTGAGTGCGACGAGGGCATACACACGCATTGTGACCCTCAGCATGAGTCCTGTCCTCTAGTAAGTCCTCTCAGTGGCTGGACCATTAGATGTCATAATGGGCTTGACATGTCCCTAGGCCCCAATTTTTAACCAGATTTCTGATTGTCCAGTCGCCCCTCCTAGGGCTCTACTCTGAAATCCCTCATTTGGTGGGACACCTGAGGTTAAAAAAGAAAACAACAACAACAACAACAACAAAATAAAACGGACTTCTTCCAGCCCACAGAATGAACCCAAACTCTTTGGACGGGGCCAAACCACCAGAGAGTAAGACTCGTCCATTTCCCATGAAGTCACCCAGAAATTCCACGACCATGAGTGACACGATATCCCGAGACAAAAACTTGAGCAGGAGCCTCACACTCGCCCTTCTTTCAAATCCCGAAAAGTTCTCCTCATGGTCTGTAGATCAGTCCTGCCATACCTATGACCTGAAACATAAGCCGAGTTTGTGTTTTCAGACAACTGTCCAAAAAGGGCTGGACGACACAACCTACAGGCTCAGGCCCCTGGAGCCAAACCTGAGGACTGTACTTGCCCTCTCCAAGGGAATTGTGTGTGCCCATTCCAATGGCCACAACCCTTCTAATAGGATAAACCTCCAAAGTCCCTGATATATCTCAATAGTGGTAGCTTCCCAGGAAAAACAGGGGCAATCTGAGCCCAAATGAGCCCCTACCTGCACTCAGACCCATAGACAGATGTCCCCAGAGGTAAAAAGGAAAGAACAGGCCCCTAGGCACTAATCAGATCCATTGCTTTGGTTTCCAGGCATCTCTCCTCAGAGGCCTGGATTTCAAAAGCAGCATATAGCTGTTTCTTGTTTCACCCATCAGAAAACATCTCATCTACACATGGGAAACTTGCACGTTGGAGCTGTGTCAAAGCCTCTGTTTAGGGGAACCCTTTAGGGCCCCAGGGCCACCGCTTCATTCCAAGGTCTCCATAGACACAAAAGCACATTCGGACCCATCCCCAGGGGTGTGCATTTCAACTCAGCATCCTCGGTAGCTCCCCACAGATCCAGGAGATCTAAACTGTCTTGTTGCTAGGAGACAATTGGAATGCGAGGTGGGCTACCCAGCCATCCATCCTTAGAACCCTGCTCAGAATCATTGGCCTGGAGCCAAACAACAGGTCTCAAATGTCCTGCCGAAGACTCTCTGCAGTTTGGAGCTTCTCACAACTCCCATCATGGGAAAACCCCCATGGCCTCGTGATGCCCCCCCATTCATGTAGGGGCCATCAGGGACAGAAACTCCAACCTGAGCGATCGTCTGATCCTCGCCCTGACTTCAGATGCACGAGATCTCGATTCAGGTCTGTAGATTGTGCCTGCCATGGCCTCACCCAGAAACCTAAGCCTAGCTTGTGTTCTCAGTCTTTTGTCGTCAGACTACTGGCCCACAAGGCCTCCAGTTTGGCAATCCAGAACTACAATGCAGCACTCTGCCTGCCCTCCAGATAAAAAACATTGTCCTCTGGGGCTACCCAGTAACCCCAAATGAGGATCAACCTGCACCGACCTTGGCTGTACCCCAAATACATAGGCTGACCAGGGCACTAATGCCCTTTCTGACACAGCCTGAGCCTCGAACCCCTGGCCCCTCCCAGACAGCTGGCCGCACACTGAGCACATCGAGCCGCCATGGCCTTAGGTCGTCATCTCTTCCCAACCTCGGTTTTCAGGTTTCAGAACCTAGACCTTATCTCCAATCACTGTCCATGTTGAAGGTGATGCAGAAATCAGAACTCCTTCCTCATGGCAAGAAACCTTGTGGTTAGCATGTTGTCCAACGTTCAGTGTCGTTGAAACCAGTGTGGCCCATGAGGCCCCGCCCATGCTCGCGGGCCACATTGGTCACAAACACACATTGTGACCCTCAGGCTGAGCCCAGTCCTCAAGTAAGGCCACTCAGTGGCTGGATGAAGAGATAGCATATTGGGCTTGCCATGCCCCTAGGCCCCAATTTTTAACCATAGTTCGGATTGTCCCTTCAGTCTTCCACATGGCTTGGCTTTGGAATTCCTCTTTTGGTGGGACACCTGAGGTAACAAAACTGAAATGAGTCCTCCCATCCCACAGATGGACGAAAAGCAATTGGGAATCGGGCCAAATCCTCAGAGAGGAAGATTCGTCCATTTCCCATGAGGCCTCCCCGACATTCCACGGCCATCACTGATACAAAATCCAGAGACAGAAGCCTGAGCAATCGCCACAGACTCGCACTTTCTTCATATCCTGTAGAGTTCTTCTCATGGTTTGTAGATCGGACCTGGCATGCCTACGTCCCCAAACCTAAGCTGAGTTTGTGTTTTCAGACTTCTGTCCTCAAAGTCTTGGGCCACACACCCTCCAGGCTGGGCCCCTGGAGCCACACATTAGGACTGTGCCTACCAATCCATGGGAATTCTGCCCATTCCATGGTCCAAAATCGTACAAATTAGGAGAAACCTCCAACGACCCTTAGGCCATCCCAATAGTGTGGGTCACCTGGAACAAACAAGGGGTGTCTGACACCAGCTGATAATCGACCTCCACTCATACCATAGATGGATGTCCCCAGAGAAGAAGATTGAACCAGACAGGACCCTAGGCCATAATAGGATCCATTGCAATGTGTTACAGGCATGTGTCCTCAAAAGCCTGATTCCAATACGAGCATAGGTGTTTTCCTGAGGCACCCATTAGAACTCATCTCGTCTCCACAAGTAAACCTGTGCATGGGAGCCATGTCCAAAGCTTAGGAAAGTACTTCAGGTTGCCGGTGCCACCGCCTCATTCCAAGGCCCTCATGGACACAAAAACACATTAGGACACATCCTCAGGAAAGTCCATTTCAACTCAGCCACCGAGGTTGCTCCCGCAGAGCCATCAGATCTAAACTGTCTTGTTGCTAGGAGACAATTGGAATGCGAGTCCGGCTTCCCAGGCATCCATCCGCGAACGGTGCTCTGGAGTCATTCCATATGGGATGTCCTGGAGCTGTCCAACAGGTCTCAATTGTCCGGAAGAAGGAATCCTGGAAGGGGGCATCCCACAACTCCCAACGTGGGAAAACCTCAATGGTCTCGAGATTCCGCTCCCTTCATGAAGCGGCCGTCATGCTCAGAAACTCCCACCTGAGCCAACGTCTGATCCTCGCCCTGACTTCAGATGCATGAGATATTGGTTCAGATCTGCAGGGGGTACCTGCCGTGCCCTCGCCCTGAAACCCAAGTCTAGCTTGTCTTCTCAGACTTCCATCCTCACACTCCTGGCCCCAAAGCCCTCAAGTTTGGCAATTCCGGACCCACAATGCAGCACTCTTCCTGCCCTCTAGAAAAAAAAAATTATTGCCTCATGAGCTGCCCAGGCACCTTAAATGAGGGTAAACCTACACAGCACTCGACTTTACCCAAATTATATAGTCTAACCTGGGCACTAATGCACTGTCGAACACATCCTGAGCCCGGACCTCCTGACCAACACCCAGAAAGCTGACCGCACACTGAGCACATAAAACCCGCCATGGCCTTAGGTCATCATCTCTTCCCTACCTCAGTTTTCAGGCTTCAGAACCGAGACCTTATCTCCAATCACTGCCCAGGGGTGAGTCTGATGCAGAAATCAGAACTCCTCCTTACCCATGGCAAGAACCCTTGTGGTTGGCATGTTGTCCAACATTCAGTGTAGGAGAAACCCTGAGGCCCCGCCCATTCTTGAGTGCGACGAGGGCATACACACGCATTGTGACCCTCAGCATGAGTCCTGTCCTCTAGTAAGTCCTCTCAGTGGCTGGACCGTTAGATGTCATAATGGGCTTGACATGTCCCTAGGCCCCAAATTTAACCAGATTTCTGATTGTCCAGTCGCCCCTCCTAAAGCTCTACTCTGAAATCCCTCATTTGGTGGGACACCTGAGGTTAAAAAAGAAAACAACAACAACAACAACAACAACAACAACAAAATAAAACGGACTTCTTCCAGCCCACAGAATGAACCCAAACTCTTTGGACGGGGCCAAACCACCAGAGAGTAAGACTCGTCCATTTCCCATGAAGTCACCCAGAAATTCCACGACCATGAGTGACACGATATCCCCAGACAAAAACTTGAGCAGGAGCCTCACACTCGCCCTTCTTTCAAATCCCGAAAAGTTCTCCTCATGGTCTGTAGATCAGTCCTGCCATACCTATGACCTGAAACATAAGCCGAGTTTGTGTTTTCAGACAACTGTCCAAAAAGGGCTGGACGACACAACTTACAGGCTCAGGCCCCTGGAGCCAAACCTGAGGACTGTACTTGCCCTCTCCAAGGGAATTGTGTGTGCCCATTCCAATGGCCACAACCCTTCTAATAGGATAAACCTCCAAAGTCCCTGATATATCTCAATAGTGGTAGCTTCCCAGGAAAAACAGGGGCAATCTGAGCCCAAATGAGCCCCTACCTGCACTCAGACCCATAGACAGATGTCCCCAGAGGTAAAAAGGAAAGAACAGGCCCCTAGGCACTAATCAGATCCATTGCTTTGGTTTCCAGGCATCTCTCCTCAGAGGCCTGGATTTCAAAAGCAGCATATAGCTGTTTCTTGTTTCACCCATCAGAAAACATCTCATCTACACATGGGAAACTTGCACGTTGGAGCTGTGTCAAAGCCTCTGTTTAGGAGAACCCTTTAGGGCCCCAGGGCCACCGCTTCATTCCAAGGTTTCCATAGACACAAAAGCACATTCGGACCCATCCCCAGGGGTGTGCATTTCAACTCAGCATCCTCGGTAGCTCCCCACAGATCCAGGAGATCTAAACTGTCTTGTTGCTAGGAGACAATTGGAATGCGAGGTGGGCTACCCAGCCATCCATCCTTAGAACCCTGCTCAGAATCATTGGCCTGGAGCCAAACAACAGGTCTCAATTGTCCTGCCGAAGACTCTCTGCAGTTTGGAGCTTCTCACAACTCCCATCATGGGAAAACCCCCATGGCCTCGTGATGCCCCCCCATTCATGAAGGGGCCATCAGGGACAGAAACTCCAACCTGAGCGATCGTCTGATCCTCGCCCTGACTTCAGATGCACGAGATCTCGATTCAGGTCTGTAGATTGTGCCTGCCATGGCCTCACCCAGAAACCTAAGCCTAGCTTGTGTTCTCAGACTTTTGTCGTCAGACTACTGGCCCACAAGGCCTCCAGTTTGGCAATCCAGAACTACAATGCAGCACTCTGCCTGCCCTCCAGATAAAAAACGTTGTCCTCTGGGGCTACCCAGTAACCCCAAATGAGGATCAACCTGCACCGACCTTGGCTGTACCCCAAATACATAGGCTGACCAGGGCACTAATGCCCTTACTGACACAGCCTGAGCCTGGACCCCCTGGCCCCTCCCAGACAGCTGGCCGCACACTGAGCACATCGAGCCGCCATGGCCTTAGGTCGTCATCTCTTCCCAACCTCGGTTTTCAGGTTTCAGAACCTAGACCTTATCTCCAATCACTGTCCATGTTGAAGGTGATGCAGAAATCAGAACTCCTTCCCCATGGCAAGAAACCTTGTGGTTGGCATGTTGTCCAACATTCAGTGTCGTTGAAACCAGTGTGGCACATGAGGCCCCGCCCATGCTCGCGGGCCACATTGGTCACAAACACACATTGTGACCCTCAGGCTGAGCCCAGTCCTCAAGTAAGGCCACTCAGTGGCTGGATGAAGAGATAGCATATTGGGCTTGCCATGCCCCTAGGCCCCAATTTTTAACCATAGTTCGGATTGTCCCTTCAGTCTTCCCCACGGCTTGGCTTTAGAATTCCTCTTTTGGTGGGACACCTGAGGTAACAAAACTGAAATGAGTCCTCCCATCCCACAGATTGACGAAAAGCAATTGGGAATCGGGCCAAATCCTCAGAGAGGAAGATTCGTCCATGGCCCATGAGGCCTCCCCGACATTCCACGGCCATCACTGATACAAAATCCAGAGACAAAAGCCTGAGCAATCGCCACAGACTCGCACTTTCTTCATATCCTGTAGAGTTCTTCTCATGGTTTGTAGATCGGGCCTGCCATACCTACGTCCCCAAACCTAAGCTGAGTTTGTGTTTTCAGACTTCTGTCCTCAAAGTCTTGGGCCACACACCCTCCAGGCTGGGCCCCTGGAGCCACACATTAGGACTGTGCCTACCAATCCATGGGAATTCTGCCCATTCCATGGTCCAAAATCGTACAAATTAGGAGAAACCTCCAACGACCCTTAGGCCATCCCAATAGTGTGGGTCACCCGGAACAAACAAGGGGTGTCTGACACCAGCTGATAATCGACCTCCACTCATACCATAGATGGATGTCCCCAGAGAAGAAGATTGAACCAGACAGGACCCTAGGCCATAATAGGATCCATTGCTATGGGTTACAGGCATGTGTCCTCAAAAGCCTGATTCCAATACGAGCATAGGGGTTTTCCTGAGGCACCCATCAGAACTCATCTCGTCTCCACAAGTAAACCTGTGCATGGGAGCCATGTCCAAAGCTTAGGAAAGTACTTCAGGTTGCCGGTGCCACCGCCCCATTCCAAGGCCCTCATGGACACAAAAACACATTAGGACACATCCTCAGGAAAGTCCATTTCAACTCAGCCACCAAGGTTGCTCCCGCAGAGCCATCAGATCTAAACTGTCTTGTTGCTAGGAGACAATTGGAATGCGAGGCTGGCTTCCCAGGCATCCATCCGCGAACGGTGCTCTGGAGTCATTCCATATGGGATGTCCTGGAGCTGTCCAACAGGTATCAATTGTCCGGAAGAAGGAATCCTGGAAGGGGGCATCCCACAACTCCCAACGTGGGAAAACCTAAATGGTCTCGAGATTCCGCTCCCTTCATGAAGCGGCCGTCATGCTCAGAAACTCCCACCTGAGCCAACGTCTGATCCTCGCCCTGACTTCAGATGCATGAGATATTGGTTCAGATCTGCAGGGGGTACCTGCCGTGCCCTCGCCCTGAAACCCAAGTCTAGCTTGTCTTCTCAGACTTCCATCCTCACACTCCTGGTCCCAAAGCCCTCAAGTTTGGCAATTCCGGACCTACAATGCAGCACTCTGCCTGCCCTCTAGAGAAAAAAATTATTGCCTCATGAGCTGCCCAGGCACCTTAAATGAGGGTAAACCTACACAGCACTCGACTTTACCCAAATTATATAGTCTAACCTGGGCACTAATGCACTGTCGAACACATCCTGAGCCCGGACCTCCTGACCAACACCCAGAAAGCTGACCGAACACTGAGCACATAAAACCCGCCATGGCCTTAGGTCATCATCTCTTCCCTACCTCAGTTTTCAGACTTAAGAACCGAGACCTTATCTCCAATCACTGCCCAGGGGTGAGTCTGATGCAGAAATCAGAACTCCTCCTTACCCATGGCAAGAACCCTTGTGGTTGGCACGTTTTCCAACGATCAGTGTAGGAGAAACCCTGAGGCCCCGCCCATTCTTGAGTGCGACGAGGGCATACACACGCATTGTGACCCTCAGCATGAGTCCTGTCCTCTAGTAAGTCCTCTCAGTGGCTGGACCATTAGATGTCATAATGGGCTTGACATGTCCCTAGGCCCCAATTTTTAACCAGATTTCTGATTGTCCAGTCGCCCCTCCTAGGGCTCTACTCTGAAATCCCTCATTTGGTGGGACACCTGAGGTTAAAAAAGAAAACAACAACAACAACAACAACAAAATAAAACGGACTTCTTCCAGCCCACAGAATGAACCCAAACTCTTTGGACGGGGCCAAACCACCAGAGAGTAAGACTCGTCCATTTCCCATGAAGTCACCCAGAAATTCCACGACCATGAGTGACACGATATCCCGAGACAAAAACTTGAGCAGGAGCCTCACACTCGCCCTTCTTTCAAATCCCGAAAAGTTCTCCTCATGGTCTGTAGATCAGTCCTGCCATACCTATGACCTGAAACATAAGCCGAGTTTGTGTTTTCAGACAACTGTCCAAAAAGGGCTGGACGACACAACCTACAGGCTCAGGCCCCTGGAGCCAAACCTGAGGACTGTACTTGCCCTCTCCAAGGGAATTGTGTGTGCCCATTCCAATGGCCACAACCCTTCTAATAGGATAAACCTCCAAAGTCCCTGATATATCTCAATAGTGGTAGCTTCCCAGGAAAAACAGGGGCAATCTGAGCCCAAATGAGCCCCTACCTGCACTCAGACCCATAGACAGATGTCCTTAGAGGTAAAAAGGAAATAACAGGCCCCTAGGCACTCATCAGATCCATTGCTTTGGTTTCCAGGCATCTCTCCTCAGAGGCCTGGATTTCAAAAGCAGCATATAGCTGTTTCTTGTTTCACCCATCAGAAAACATCTCATCTACACATGGGAAACTTGCACGTTGGAGCTGTGTCAAAGCCTCTGTTTAGGAGAACCCTTTAGGGCCCCAGTGCCACCGCTTCATTCCAAGGTCTCCATAGACACAAAAGCACATTCGGACCCATCCCCAGGGGTGTGCATTTCAACTCAGCATCCTCGGTAGCTCCCCACAGATCCAGGAGATCTAAACCGTCTTGTTGCTAGGAGACAATTGGAATGCGAGGTGGGCTACCCAGCCATCCATCCTTAGAACCCTGCTCAGAATCATTGGCCTGGAGCCAAACAACAGGTCTCAATTGTCCTGCCGAAGACTCTCTGCAGTTTGGAGCTTCTCACAACTCCCATCATGGGAAAACCCCCATGGCCTCGTGATGCCCCCCCATTCATGAAGGGGCCATCAGGGACAGAAACTCCAACCTGAGCGATCGTCTGATCCTCGCCCTGACTTCAGATGCACGAGATCTCGATTCAGGTCTGTAGATTGTGCCTGCCATGGCCTCACCCAGAAACCTAAGCCTAGCTTGTGTTCTCAGACTTTTGTCGTCAGACTACTGGCCCACAAGGCCTCCAGTTTGGCAATCCAGAACTACAATGCAGCACTCTGCCTGCCCTCCAGATAAAAAACGTTGTCCTCTGGGGCTACCCAGTAACCCCAAATGAGGATCAACCTGCACCGACCTTGGCTGTACCCCAAATACATAGGCTGACCAGGGCACTAATGCCCTTACTGACACAGCCTGAGCCTGGACGCCCTGGCCCCTCCCAGACAGCTGGCCGCACACTGAGCACATCGAGCCGCCATGGCCTTAGGTCATCATCTCTTCCCAACCTCGGTTTTCAGGTTTCAGAACCTAGACCTTATCTCCAATCACTGTCCATGTTGAAGGTGATGCAGAAATCAGAACTCCTTCCCCATGGCAAGAAACCTTGTGGTTGGCATGTTGTCCAACATTCAGTGTCGTTGAAACCAGTGTGGCCCATGAGGCCCCGCCCATGCTCGCGGGCCACATTGGTCACAAACACACATTGTGACCCTCAGGCTGAGCCCAGTCCTCAAGTAAGGCCACTCAGTGGCTGGATGAAGAGATAGCATATTGGGCTTGCCATGCCCCTAGGCCCCAATTTTTAACCATAGTTCGGATTGTCCCTTCAGTCTTCCCCACGGCTTGGCTTTAGAATTCCTCTTTTGGTGGGACACCTGAGGTAACAAAACTGAAATGAGTCCTCCCATCCCACAGATTGACGAAAAGCAATTGGGAATCGGGCCAAATCCTCAGAGAGGAAGATTCGTCCATGGCCCATGAGGCCTCCCCGACATTCCACGGCCATCACTGATACAAAATCCAGAGACAAAAGCCTGAGCAATCGCCACAGACTCGCACTTTCTTCATATCCTGTAGAGTTCTTCTCATGGTTTGTAGATCGGGCCTGCCATACCTACGTCCCCAAACCTAAGCTGAGTTTGTGTTTTCAGACTTCTGTCCTCAAAGTCTTGGGCCACACACCCTCCAGGCTGGGCCCCTGGAGCCACACATTACGACTGTGCCTACCAATCCATGGGAATTCTGCCCATTCCATGGTCCAAAATCGTACAAATTAGGAGAAACCTCCAACGACCCTTAGGCCATCCCAATAGTGTGGGTCACCCGGAACAAACAAGGGGTGTCTGACACCAGCTGATAATCGACCTCCACTCATACCATAGATGGATGTCCCCAGAGAAGAAGATTGAACCAGACAGGACCCTAGGCCATAATAGGATCCATTGCTATGGGTTACAGGCATGTGTCCTCAAAAGCCTGATTCCAATACGAGCATAGGGGTTTTCCTGAGGCACCCATCAGAACTCATCTCGTCTCCACAAGTAAACCTGTGCATGGGAGCCATGTCCAAAGCTTAGGAAAGTACTTCAGGTTGCCGGTGCCACCGCCCCATTCCAAGGCCCTCATGGACACAAAAACACATTAGGACACATCCTCAGGAAAGTCCATTTCAACTCAGCCACCAAGGTTGCTCCCGCAGAGCCATCAGATCTAAACTGTCTTGTTGCTAGGAGACAATTGGAATGCGAGGCTGGCTTCCCAGGCATCCATCCGCGAACGGTGCTCTGGAGTCATTCCATATGGGATGTCCTGGAGCTGTCCAACAGGTATCAATTGTCCGGAAGAAGGAATCCTGGAAGGGGGCATCCCACAACTCCCAACGTGGGAAAACCTAAATGGTCTCGAGATTCCGCTCCCTTCATGAAGCGGCCGTCATGCTCAGAAACTCCCACCTGAGCCAACGTCTGATCCTCGCCCTGACTTCAGATGCATGAGATATTGGTTCAGATCTGCAGGGGGTACCTGCCGTGCCCTCGCCCTGAAACCCAAGTCTAGCTTGTCTTCTCAGACTTCCATCCTCACACTCCTGGTCCCAAAGCCCTCAAGTTTGGCAATTCCGGACCTACAATGCAGCACTCTGCCTGCCCTCTAGAGAAAAAAATTATTGCCTCATGAGCTGCCCAGGCACCTTAAATGAGGGTAAACCTACACAGCACTCGACTTTACCCAAATTATATAGTCTAACCTGGGCACTAATGCACTGTCGAACACATCCTGAGCCCGGACCTCCTGACCAACACCCAGAAAGCTGACCGAACACTGAGCACATAAAACCCGCCATGGCCTTAGGTCATCATCTCTTCCCTACCTCAGTTTTCAGACTTAAGAACCGAGACCTTATCTCCAATCACTGCCCAGGGGTGAGTCTGATGCAGAAATCAGAACTCCTCCTTACCCATGGCAAGAACCCTTGTGGTTGGCACGTTTTCCAACGATCAGTGTAGGAGAAACCCTGAGGCCCCGCCCATTCTTGAGTGCGACGAGGGCATACACACGCATTGTGACCCTCAGCATGAGTCCTGTCCTCTAGTAAGTCCTCTCAGTGGCTGGACCATTAGATGTCATAATGGGCTTGACATGTCCCTAGGCCCCAATTTTTAACCAGATTTCTGATTGTCCAGTCGCCCCTCCTAGGGCTCTACTCTGAAATCCCTCATTTGGTGGGACACCTGAGGTTAAAAAAGAAAACAACAACAACAACAACAACAAAATAAAACGGACTTCTTCCAGCCCACAGAATGAACCCAAACTCTTTGGACGGGGCCAAACCACCAGAGAGTAAGACTCGTCCATTTCCCATGAAGTCACCCAGAAATTCCACGACCATGAGTGACACGATATCCCGAGACAAAAACTTGAGCAGGAGCCTCACACTCGCCCTTCTTTCAAATCCCGAAAAGTTCTCCTCATGGTCTGTAGATCAGTCCTGCCATACCTATGACCTGAAACATAAGCCGAGTTTGTGTTTTCAGACAACTGTCCAAAAAGGGCTGGACGACACAACCTACAGGCTCAGGCCCCTGGAGCCAAACCTGAGGACTGTACTTGCCCTCTCCAAGGGAATTGTGTGTGCCCATTCCAATGGCCACAACCCTTCTAATAGGATAAACCTCCAAAGTCCCTGATATATCTCAATAGTGGTAGCTTCCCAGGAAAAACAGGGGCAATCTGAGCCCAAATGAGCCCCTACCTGCACTCAGACCCATAGACAGATGTCCTTAGAGGTAAAAAGGAAATAACAGGCCCCTAGGCACTCATCAGATCCATTGCTTTGGTTTCCAGGCATCTCTCCTCAGAGGCCTGGATTTCAAAAGCAGCATATAGCTGTTTCTTGTTTCACCCATCAGAAAACATCTCATCTACACATGGGAAACTTGCACGTTGGAGCTGTGTCAAAGCCTCTGTTTAGGAGAACCCTTTAGGGCCCCAGTGCCACCGCTTCATTCCAAGGTCTCCATAGACACAAAAGCACATTCGGACCCATCCCCAGGGGTGTGCATTTCAACTCAGCATCCTCGGTAGCTCCCCACAGATCCAGGAGATCTAAACCGTCTTGTTGCTAGGAGACAATTGGAATGCGAGGTGGGCTACCCAGCCATCCATCCTTAGAACCCTGCTCAGAATCATTGGCCTGGAGCCAAACAACAGGTCTCAATTGTCCTGCCGAAGACTCTCTGCAGTTTGGAGCTTCTCACAACTCCCATCATGGGAAAACCCCCATGGCCTCGTGATGCCCCCCCATTCATGAAGGGGCCATCAGGGACAGAAACTCCAACCTGAGCGATCGTCTGATCCTCGCCCTGACTTCAGATGCACGAGATCTCGATTCAGGTCTGTAGATTGTGCCTGCCATGGCCTCACCCAGAAACCTAAGCCTAGCTTGTGTTCTCAGACTTTTGTCGTCAGACTACTGGCCCACAAGGCCTCCAGTTTGGCAATCCAGAACTACAATGCAGCACTCTGCCTGCCCTCCAGATAAAAAACGTTGTCCTCTGGGGCTACCCAGTAACCCCAAATGAGGATCAACCTGCACCGACCTTGGCTGTACCCCAAATACATAGGCTGACCAGGGCACTAATGCCCTTACTGACACAGCCTGAGCCTGGACGCCCTGGCCCCTCCCAGACAGCTGGCCGCACACTGAGCACATCGAGCCGCCATGGCCTTAGGTCATCATCTCTTCCCAACCTCGGTTTTCAGGTTTCAGAACCTAGACCTTATCTCCAATCACTGTCCATGTTGAAGGTGATGCAGAAATCAGAACTCCTTCCCCATGGCAAGAAACCTTGTGGTTGGCATGTTGTCCAACATTCAGTGTCGTTGAAACCAGTGTGGCCCATGAGGCCCCGCCCATGCTCGCGGGCCACATTGGTCACAAACACACATTGTGACCCTCAGGCTGAGCCCAGTCCTCAAGTAAGGCCACTCAGTGGCTGGATGAAGAGATAGCATATTGGGCTTGCCATGCCCCTAGGCCCCAATTTTTAACCATAGTTCGGATTGTCCCTTCAGTCTTCCCCACGGCTTGGCTTTAGAATTCCTCTTTTGGTGGGACACCTGAGGTAACAAAACTGAAATGAGTCCTCCCATCCCACAGATTGACGAAAAGCAATTGGGAATCGGGCCAAATCCTCAGAGAGGAAGATTCGTCCATGGCCCATGAGGCCTCCCCGACATTCCACGGCCATCACTGATACAAAATCCAGAGACAAAAGCCTGAGCAATCGCCACAGACTCGCACTTTCTTCATATCCTGTAGAGTTCTTCTCATGGTTTGTAGATCGGGCCTGCCATACCTACGTCCCCAAACCTAAGCTGAGTTTGTGTTTTCAGACTTCTGTCCTCAAAGTCTTGGGCCACACACCCTCCAGGCTGGGCCCCTGGAGCCACACATTACGACTGTGCCTACCAATCCATGGGAATTCTGCCCATTCCATGGTCCAAAATCGTACAAATTAGGAGAAACCTCCAACGACCCTTAGGCCATCCCAATAGTGTGGGTCACCCGGAACAAACAAGGGGTGTCTGACACCAGCTGATAATCGACCTCCACTCATACCATAGATGGATGTCCCCAGAGAAGAAGATTGAACCAGACAGGACCCTAGGCCATAATAGGATCCATTGCTATGGGTTACAGGCATGTGTCCTCAAAAGCCTGATTCCAATACGAGCATAGGGGTTTTCCTGAGGCACCCATCAGAACTCATCTCGTCTCCACAAGTAAACCTGTGCATGGGAGCCATGTCCAAAGCTTAGGAAAGTACTTCAGGTTGCCGGTGCCACCGCCCCATTCCAAGGCCCTCATGGACACAAAAACACATTAGGACACATCCTCAGGAAAGTCCATTTCAACTCAGCCACCAAGGTTGCTCCCGCAGAGCCATCAGATCTAAACTGTCTTGTTGCTAGGAGACAATTGGAATGCGAGGCTGGCTTCCCAGGCATCCATCCGCGAACGGTGCTCTGGAGTCATTCCATATGGGATGTCCTGGAGCTGTCCAACAGGTATCAATTGTCCGGAAGAAGGAATCCTGGAAGGGGGCATCCCACAACTCCCAACGTGGGAAAACCTAAATGGTCTCGAGATTCCGCTCCCTTCATGAAGCGGCCGTCATGCTCAGAAACTCCCACCTGAGCCAACGTCTGATCCTCGCCCTGACTTCAGATGCATGAGATATTGGTTCAGATCTGCAGGGGGTACCTGCCGTGCCCTCGCCCTGAAACCCAAGTCTAGCTTGTCTTCTCAGACTTCCATCCTCACACTCCTGGCCCCAAAGCCCTCAAGTTTGGCAATTCCGGACCCACAACGCAGCACTCTGCCTGCCCTCTAGAGAAAAAAATTATTGCCTCATGAGCTGCCCAGGCACCTTAAATGAGGGTAAACCTACACAGCACTCGACTTTACCCAAATTATATAGTCTAACCTGGGCACTAATGCACTGTCGAACACATCCTGAGCCCGGACCTCCTGACCAACACCCAGAAAGCTGACCGAACACTGAGCACATAAAACCCGCCATGGCCTTAGGTCATCATCTCTTCCCTACCTCAGTTTTCAGACTTAAGAACCGAGACCTTATCTCCAATCACTGCCCAGGGGTGAGTCTGATGCAGAAATCAGAACTCCTCCTTACCCATGGCAAGAACCCTTGTGGTTGGCACGTTTTCCAACGATCAGTGTAGGAGAAACCCTGAGGCCCCGCCCATTCTTGAGTGCGACGAGGGCATACACACGCATTGTGACCCTCAGCATGAGTCCTGTCCTCTAGTAAGTCCTCTCAGTGGCTGGACCATTAGATGTCATAATGGGCTTGACATGTCCCTAGGCCCCAATTTTTAACCAGATTTCTGATTGTCCAGTCGCCCCTCCTAGGGCTCTACTCTGAAATCCCTCATTTGGTGGGACACCTGAGGTTAAAAAAGAAAACAACAACAACAACAACAACAAAATAAAACGGACTTCTTCCAGCCCACAGAATGAACCCAAACTCTTTGGACGGGGCCAAACCACCAGAGAGTAAGTCTCGTCCATTTCCCATGAAGTCACCCAGAAAATCCACGACCATGAGTGACACGATATCCCGAGACAAAAACTTGAGCAGGAGCCTCACACTCGCCCTTCTTTCAAATCCCGAAAAGTTCTCCTCATGGTCTGTAGATCAGTCCTGCCATACCTATGACCTGAAACATAAGCCGAGTTTGTGTTTTCAGACAACTGTCCAAAAAGGGCTGGACTACACAACCTACAGGCTCAGGCCCCTGGAGCCAAACCTGAGGACTGTACTTGCCCTCTCCAAGGGAATTGTGTGTGCCCATTCCAATGGCCACAACCCTTCTAATAGGATAAATCTCCAAAGTCCCTGATATATCTCAATAGTGGTACCTTCCCAGGAAAAACAGGGGCAATCTGAGCCCAAATGAGCCCCTACCTGCACTCAGACCCATAGACAGATGTCCCCAGAGGTAAAAAGGAAAGAAAAGGCCTCTAGGCACTAATCAGATCCATTTCTTTGGTTTCCAGGCATCTCTCCTCAGAGGCCTGGATTTCAAAAGCAGCATATAGCTGTTTCTTGTTTCACCCATCAGAAAACATCTCATCTACACATGGGAAACTTGCACGTTGGAGCTGTGTCAAAGCCTCTGTTTAGGAGAACCCTTTAGGGCCCCAGTGCCACCGCTTCATTCCAAGGTCTCCATAGACACAAAAGCACATTCGGACCCATCCCCAGGGGTGTGCATTTCAACTCAGCATCCTCGGTAGCTCCCCACAGATCCAGGAGATCTAAACTGTCTTGTTGCTAGGAGACAATTGGAATGTGAGGTGGGCTACCCAGCCATCCATCCTTAGAACCCTGCTCAGAATCATTGGCCTGGAGCCAAACAACAGGTCTCAATTGTCCTGCCGAAGACTCTCTGCAGTTTGGAGCTTCTCACAACTCCCATCATGGGAAAACCCCCATGGCCTCGTGATGCCCCCCCATTCATGAAGGGGCCATCAGGGACAGAAACTCCAACCTGAGCGATCGTCTGATCCTCGCCCTGACTTCAGATGCACGAGATCTCGATTCAGGTCTGTAGATTGTGCCTGCCATGGCCTCACCCAGAAACCTAAGCCTAGCTTGTGTTCTCAGACTTTTGTCGTCAGACTACTGGCCCACAAGGCCTCCAGTTTGGCAATCCAGAACTACAATGCAGCACTCTGCCTGCCCTCCAGATAAAAAACATTGTCCTCTGGGGCTACCCAGTACCCCCAAATGAGGATCAAACTGCACCGACCTTGGCTGTACCCCAAATACATAGGCTGACCAGGGCACTAATGCCCTTTCTGACACAGCCTGAGCCTGGACCCCCTGGCCCCTCCCAGACAGCTGGCCGCACACTGAGCACATCGAGCCGCCATGGCCTTAGGTCGTCATCTCTTCCCAACCTCGGTTTTCAGGTTTCAGAACCTAGACCTTATCTCCAATCACTGTCCATGTTGAAGGTGATGCAGAAATCAGAACTCCTTCCCCATGGCAAGAAACCTTGTGGTTGGCATGTTGTCCAACGTTCAGTGTCGTTGAAACCAGTGTGGCCCATGAGGCCCCGCCAATGCTCGCGGGCCACATTGGTCACAAACACACATTGTGACCCTCAGGCTGAGCCCAGTCCTCAAGTAAGTCCACTCAGTGGCTGGATGAAGAGATAGCATATTGGGCTTGCCATGCCCCTAGGCCCCAATTTTTCACCATAGTTCGGATTGTCCCTTCAGTCTTCCCCACGGCTTTGCTTTGGAATTCCTCTTTTGGTGGGACACCTGAGGTAACAAAACTGAAATGAGTCCTCCCATCCCACAGATTGACGAAAAGCAATTGGGAATCGGGCCAAATCCTCAGAGAGGAAGATTCGTCCATGGCCCATGAGGCCTCCCCGACATTCCACGGCCATCACTGATACAAAATCCAGAGACAAAAGCCTGAGCAATCGCCACAGACTCGCACTTTCTTCATATCCTGTAGAGTTCTTCTCATGGTTTGTAGATCGGGCCTGCCATACCTACGTCCCCAAACCTAAGCTGAGTTTGTGTTTCAGACTTCTGTCCTCAAAGCCTTGGGCCACACATCCTCCAGGCTGGGCCCCTGGAGCCACACATTAGGACTGTGCCTACCAATCCATGGGAATTCTGCCCATTCCATGGTCCAAAATCGTACAAATTAGGAGAAACCTCCAACGACCCTTAGGCCATCCCAATAGTGTGGGTCTCCCGGAACAAACAAGGGGTTTCTGACACCAGCTGATAATCGACCTCCACTCATACCATAGATGGATGTCCCCAGAGAAGAAGATTGAACCAGACAGGACCCTAGGCCATAATAGGATCCATTGCTATGGGTTACAGGCATGTGTCCTCAAAAGCCTGATTCCAATACGAGCATAGGGGTTTTCCTGAGGCACCCATAAGAACTCTTCTCGTCTCCACAATTAAACCTGTGCATGGGAGCCATGTCCAAAGCTTAGGAAAGTACTTCAGGTTGCCGGTGCCACCGCCCCATTCCAAGGCCCTCATGGACACAAAAACACATTAGGACACATCCTCAGGAAAGTCCATTTCAACTCAGCCACCGAGGTTGCTCCCGCAGAGCCATCAGATCTAAACTGTCTTGTTGCTAGGAGACAATTGGAATGCGAGGCGGGCTTCCCAGGCATCCATCCGCGAACGGTGCTCTGGAGTCATTCCATATGGGATGTCCTGGAGCTGTCCAACAGGTCTCAATTGTCCGGAAGAAGGAATCCTGGAAGGGGGCATCCCACAACTCCCAACGTGGGAAAACCTCAATGGTCTCGAGATTCCGCTCCCTTCATGAAGCGGCCGTCATGCTCAGAAACTCCCACCTGAGCCAACGTCTGATCCTCGCCCTGACTTCAGATGCATGAGATATTGGTTCAGATCTGCAGGGGGTACCTGCCGTGCCCTCGCCCTGAAACCCAAGTCTAGCTTGTCTTCTCAGACTTCCATCCTCACACTCCTGGCCCCAAAGCCCTCAAGTTTGGCAATTCCGGACCCACAATGCAGCACTCTGCCTGCCCTCTAGAAAAAAAATGATTGCCTCATGAGCTGCCCAGGCACCTTAAATGAGGGTAAACCTACACAGCACTCGACTTTACCCACATTATATAGTCTAACCTGGGCACTAATGCACTGTCGAACACATCCTGAGCCCGGACCTCCTGACAAACACCCAGAAAGCTGACCGCACACTGAGCACATAAAACCCGCCATGGCCTTAGGTCATCATCTCTTCCCTACCTCAGTTTTCAGGCTTCAGAACCGAGACCTTATCTCCAATCACTGCCCAGGGGTGAGTCTGATGCAGAAATCAGAACTCCTCCTTACCCATGGCAAGAACCCTTGTGGTTGGCATGTTGTCCAAGGATCAGTGTAGGAGAAACCCTGAGGCCCCGCCCATTCTTGAGTGCGACGAGGGCATACACACGCATTGTGACCCTCAGCATGAGTCCTGTCCTCTAGTAATTCCCCTCAGTGGCTGGACCATTAGATGTCATAATGGGCTTGACATGTCCCTAGGCCCCAATTTTTAACCAGATTTCTGATTGTCCAGTCGCCCCTCCTAGGGCTCTACTCTGAAATCCCTCATTTGGTGGGACACCTGAGGTTAAAAAAGAAAACAACAACAACAACAACAACAACAAAATAAAACGGACTTCTTCCAGCCCACAGAATGAACCCAAACTCTTTGGACGGGGCCAAACCACCAGAGAGTAAGACTCGTCCATTTCCCATGAAGTCACCCAGAAATTCCACGACCATGAGTGACACGATATCCCGAGACAAAAACTTGAGCAGGAGCCTCACACTCGCCCTTCTTTCAAATCCCGAAAAGTTCTCCTCATGGTCTGTAGATCAGTCCTGCCATACCTATGACCTGAAACATAAGCCGAGTTTGTGTTTTCAGACAACTGTCCAAAAAGGGCTGGACGACACAACCTACAGGCTCAGGCCCCTGGAGCCAAACCTGAGGACTGTACTTGCCCTCTCCAAGGGAATTGTGTGTGCCCATTCCAATGGCCACAACCCTTCTAATAGGATAAGCCTCCAAAGTCCCTGATATATCTCAATAGTGGTAGCTTCCCAGGAAAAACAGGGGCAATCTGAGCCCAAATAAGCCCCTACCTGCACTCAGACCCATAGACAGATGTCCTCAGAGGTAAAAAGGAAAGAACAGGCCCCTAGGCACTAATCAGATCCATTGCTTTGGTTTCCAGGCATCTCTCCTCAGAGGCCTGGATTTCAAAAGCTGCATATAGCTGTTTCTTGTATCACCCATCAGAAAACATCTCATCTACACATGGGAAACTTGCACGTTGGAGCTGTGTCAAAGCCTCTGTTTAGGAGAACCCTTTAGGGCCCCAGGGCCACCGCTTCATTCCAAGGTCTCCATAGACACAAAAGCACATTCGGACCCATCCCCAGGGGTGTGCATTTCAACTCAGCATCCTCGGTAGCTCCCCACAGATCCAGGAGATCTAAACTGTCTTGTTGCTAGGAGACAATTGGAATGGGAGGTGGGCTACCCAGCCATCCATCCTTAGAACCCTGCTCAGAATCATTGGCCTGGAGCCAAACAACAGGTCTCAATTGTCCTGCCGAAGACTCTCTGCAGTTTGGAGCTTCTCACAACTCCCATCATGGGAAAACACCCATGGCCTCGTGATGCCCCCCCATTCATGAAGGGGCCATCAGGGACAGAAACTCCAACCTGAGCGATCGTCTGATCCTCGCCCTGACTTCAGATGCACGAGATCTCGATTCAGGTCTGTAGATTGTGCCTGCCATGGCCTCACCCAGAAACCTAAGCCTAGCTTGTGTTCTCAGACTTTTGTCGTCAGACTACTGGCCCACAAGGCCTCCAGTTTGGCAATCCAGAACTACAATGCAGCACTCTGCCTGCCCTCCAGATAAAAAACATTGTCTTCTGGGGCTACCCAGTAACCCCAAATGAGGATCAACCTGCACCGACCTTGGCTGTACCCCAAATACATAGGCTGACCAGGGCACTAATGCCCTTTCTGACACAGCCTGAGCCTGGACCCCCTGGCCCCTCCCAGACAGCTGGCCGCACACTGAGCACATCGAGCCGCCATGGCCTTAGGTCGTCATCTCTTCCCAACCTCGGTTTTCAGGTTTCAGAACCTAGACCTTATCTCCAATCACTGTCCATGTTGAAGGTGATGCAGAAATCAGAACTCCTTCCCCATGGCAAGAAACCTTGTGGTTGGCATGTTGTCCAACATTCAGTGTCGTTGAAACCAGTGTGGCCCATGAGGCCCCGCCCATGCTCGCGGGCCACATTGGTCACAAACACACATTGTGACCCTCAGGCTGAGCCCAGTCCTCAAGTAAGGCCACTCAGTGGCTGGATGAAGAGATAGCATATTGGGCTTGCCATGCCCCTAGGCCCCAATTTTTCACCATAGTTCGGATTGTCCCTTCAGTCTTCCGCACGGCTTTGCTTTGGAATTCCTCTTTTGGTGGGACACCTGAGGTAACAAAACTGAAATGAGTCCTCCCATCCCACAGATTGACGAAAAGCAATTGGGAATCGGGCCAAATCCTCAGAGAGGGAGATTCGTCCATGGCCCATGAGGCCTCCCCGACATTCCACGGCCATCACTGATACAAAATCCAGAGACAAAAGCCTGAGCAATCGCCACAGACTCGCACTTTCTTCATATCCTGTAGAGTTCTTCTCATGGTTTGTAGATCGGGCCTGCCATACCTACGTCCCCAAACCTAAGCTGAGTTTGTGTTTTCAGACTTCTGTCCTCAAAGTCTTGGGCCACACACCCTCCAGGCTGGGCCCCTGGAGCCACACATTAGGACTGTGCCTACCAATCCATGGGAATTCTGCCCATTCCATGGTCCAAAATCGTACAAATTAGGAGAAACCTCCAACGACCCTTAGGCCATCCCAATAGTGTGGGTCACCCGGAACAAACAAGGGGTGTCTGACACCAGCTGATAATCGACCTCCACTCATACCATAGATGGATGTCCCCAGAGAAGAAGATTGAACCAGACAGGACCCTAGGCCATAATAGGATCCATTGCTATGGGTTACAGGCAATTGTCCTCAAAAGCCTGATTCCAATACGAGCATAGGGGTTTTCCTGAGGCACCCATCAGAACTCATCTCGTCTCCACAAGTAAACCTGTGCATGGGAGCCATGTCCAAAGCTTAGGAAAGTACTTCAGGTTGCCGGTGCCACCGCCCCATTCCAAGGCCCTCATGGACACAAAAACACATTAGGACACATCCTCAGGAGAGTCCATTTCAACTCAGCCACCGAGGTTGCTCCCGCAGAGCCATCAGATCTAAACTGTCTTGTTGCTAGGAGACAATTGGAATGCGATGCGGGCTTCCCAGGCATCCATCCGCGAACGGTGCTCTGGAGTCATTCCATATGGGATGTCCTGGAGCTGTCCAACAGGTCTCAATTGTCCGGAAGAAGGAATCCTGGAAGGGGGCATCCCACAACTCCCAACGTGGGAAAACCTCAATGGTCTCGAGATTCCGCTCCCTTCATGAAGCGGCCGTCATGCTCAGAAACTCCCACCTGAGCCAACGTCTGATCCTCGCCCTGACTTCAGATGCATGAGATATTGTTTCAGATCTGTAGGGGGTACCTGCCGTGCCCTCACCCTGATACCCAAGTCTAGATTGTCTTCTCAGACTTCCACCCTCACACTCCTGGCCCCAAAGCCCTCAAGTTTGGCAATTCCGGACCCACAATGCAGCACTCTGCCTGCCCTCTAGAGAAAAAAATGATTGCCTCATGAGCTGCCCAGGCACCTTAAATGAGGCTAAACCTACACAGCACTCGACTTTACCCAAATTATATAGTCTAACCTGGGCACTAATGCACTGTCGAACACATCCTGAGCCCGGACCTCCTGACCAACACCCAGAAAGCTGACCGCACATTGAGCACATAAAACCCGCCATGGCCTTAGGTCATCATCTCTTCCCTACCTCAGTTTTCAGGCTTCAGAACCGAGACCTTATCTCCAATCACTGCCCAGGGGTGAGTCTGATGCAGAAATCAGAACTCCTCCTTACCCATGGCAAAAAACCTTGTGGTTGGCACGTTGTCCAAGGATCAGTGTAGGAGAAACCCTGAGGCCCCGCCCATTCTTGAATGCGACGAGGGCTTACACACGCATTGTGACCCTCAGCATGAGTCCTGTCCTCTAGTAAGTCCTCTCAGTGGCTGGACCATTAGATGTCATAATGGGCTTGACATGTCCCTAGGCCCCAATTTTTAACCAGATTTCTGATTGTCCAGTCGCCCCTCCTAGGGCTCTACTCTGAAATCCCTCATTTGGTGGGACACCTGAGGTTAAAAAAGAAAACAACAACAACAACAAAATAAAACGGACTTCTTCCAGCCCACAGAATTAACCCAAACTCTTTGGACGGGGCCAAACCACCAGAGAGTAAGACTCGTCCATTTCCCATGAAGTCACCCAGAAATTCCACGACCATGAGTGACACGATATCCAGAGACAAAAACTTGAGCAGGAGCCTCACACTCGCCCTTCTTTCAAATCCCGAAAAGTTCTCCTCATGGTCTGTAGATCAGTCCTGCCATACCTATGACCTGAAACATAAGCCGATTTTGTGTTTTCAGACAACTGTCCAAAAAGGGCTGGACGACACAACCTACAGGCTCAGGCCCCTGGAGCCAAACCTGAGGACTGTACTTGCCCTCTCCAAGGGAATTGTGTGTGCCCATTCCAATGGCCACAACCCTTCTAATAGGATAAACCTCCAAAGTCCCTGATATATCTCAATAGTGGTAGCTTCCCAGGAAAAACAGGGGCAATCTGAGCCCAAATGAGCCCCTACCTGCACTCAGACCCATAGACAGATGTCCCCAGAGGTAAAAAGGAAAGAACAGGCCCCTAGGCACTAATCAGATCCATTGCTTTGGTTTCCAGGCATCTCTCCTCAGAGGCCTGGATTTCAAAAGCAGCATATAGCTGTTTCTTGTTTCACCCATCAGAAAACATCTCATCTACACATGGGAAACTTGCACGTTGGAGCTGTGTCAAAGCCTCTGTTTAGGAGAACCCTTTAGGGCCCCAGTGCCACCGCTTCATTCCAAGGTCTCCATAGACACAAAAGCACATTCGGACCCATCCCCAGGGGTGTGCATTTCAACTCAGCATCCTCGGTAGCTCCCCACAGATCCAGGAGATCTAAACTGTCTTGTTGCTAGGAGACAATTGGAATGCGAGGTGGGCTACCCAGCCATCCATCCTTAGAACCCTGCTCAGAATCATTGGCCTGGAGCCAAACAACAGGTCTCAATTGTCCTGCCGAAGACTCTCTGCAGTTTGGAGCTTCTCACAACTCCCATCATGGGAAAACCCCCATGGCCTCGTGATGCCCCCCCATTCATGAAGGGGCCATCAGGGACAGAAACTCCAACCTGAGCGATCGTCTGATCCTCGCCCTGACTTCAGATGCACGAGATCTCGATTCAGGTCTGTAGATTGTGCCTGCCATGGCCTCACCCAGAAACCTAAGCCTAGCTTGTGTTCTCAGACTTTTGTCGTCAGACTACTGGCCCACAAGGCCTCCAGTTTGGCAATCCAGAACTACAATGCAGCACTCTGCCTGCCCTCCTGATAAAAAACATTGTCCTCTGGGGCTACCCAGTAACCCCAAATGAGGATCAACCTGCACCGACCTTGGCTGTACCCCAAATACATAGGCTGACCAGGGCACTAATGCCCTTTCTGACACAGCCTGAGCCTGGACCCCCTGGCCCCTCCCAGACAGCTGGCCGCACACTGAGCACATCAAGCCGCCATGGCCTTAGGTCGTCATCTCTTCCCAACCTCGGTTTTCAGGTTTCAGAACCTAGACCTTATCTCCAATCACTGCCCAGGGTTGAAGGTGATGCAGAAATCAGAACTCCTTCCCCATGGCAAGAAACCTTGTGGTTGGCATGTTGTCCAACGTTCAGTGTCGTTGAAACCAGTGTGGCCCATGAGGCCCCGCCCATGCTCGCGGGCCACATTGGTCACAAACACACATTGTGACCCTCAGGCTGAGCCCTGTCCTCAAGTAAGGCCACTCAGTGGCTGGATGAAGAGATAGCATATTGGGCTTGCCATGCCCCTAGGCCCCAAGTTTTCACCATAGTTCGGATTGTCCCTTCAGTCTTCCCCACGGCTTTGCTTTGGAATTCCTCTTTTGGTGGGACACCTGAGGTAACAAAACTGAAATGAGTCCTCCCATCCCACAGATTGACGAAAAGCAATTGGGAATCGGGCCAAATCCTCAGAGAGGAAGATTCGTCCATGGCCCATGAGGCCTCCCCGACATTCCACGGCCATCACTGATACAAAATCCAGAGACAAAAGCCTCAGCAATCGCCACAGACTCGCACTTTCTTCATATCCTGTAGAGTTCTTCTCATGGTTTGTAGATCGGGCCTGCCATACCTACGTCCCCAAACCTAAGCTGAGTTTGTGTTTTCAGACTTCTGTCCTCAAAGTCTTGGGCCACACGCCCTCCAGGCTGGGCCCCTGGAGCCACACATTAGGACTGTGCCTACCAATCCATGGGAATTCTGCCATTCCGTGGTCCAAAATCGTACAAATTAGGAGAAACCTCCAACGACCCTTAGGCCATCCCAATAGTGTGGGTCACCCGGAACAAACAAGGGGTGTCTGACACCAGCTGATAATCGACCTCCACTCATACCATAGATGGATGTCCCCAGAGAAGAAGATTGAACCAGACAGGACCCTAGGCCATAATAGGATCCATTGCTATGGGTTACAGGCATGTGTCCTCAAAAGCCTGATTCCAATACGAGCATAGGGGTTTTCCTGAGGCACCCATCAGAACTCATCTCGTCTCCACAAGTAAACCTGTGCATGGGAGCCATGTCCAAAGCTTAGGAAAGTACTTCAGGTTGCCGGTGCCACCGCCCCATTCCAAGGCCCTCATGGACACAAAAACACATTAGGACACATCCTCAGGAGAGTCCATTACAACTCAGCCACCGAGGTTGCTCCGGCAGAGCCATCAGATCTAAACTGTCTTGTTGCTAGGAGACAATTGGAATGCGAGGCGGGCTTCCCAGGCATCCATCCGCGAACGGTGCTCTGGAGTCATTCCATATGGGATGTCCTGGAGCTGTCCAACAGGTCTCAATTGTCCGGAAGAAGGAATCCTGGAAGGGGGCATCCCACAACTCCCAACGTGGGAAAACCTCAATGGTCTCGAGATTCCGCTCCCTTCATGAAGCGGCCGTCATGCTCAGAAACTCCCACCTGAGCCAACGTCTGATCCTCGCCCTGACTTCAGATGCATGAGATATTGGTTCAGATCTGCAGGGGGTACCTGCCGTGCCCTCGCCCTGATACCCAAGTCTAGCTTGTCTTCTCAGACTTCCATCCTCACACTCCTGGCCCCAAAGCCCTCAAGTTTGGCAATTCCGGACCCACAATGCAGCACTCTGCCTGCCCTCTAGAGAAAAAAATGATTGCCTCATGAGCTGCCCAGGCACCTTAAATGAGGCTAAACCTACACAGCACTCGACTTTACCCAAATTATATAGTCTAACCTGGGCACTAATGCACTGTCGAACACATCCTGAGCCCGGACCTCCTGACCAACACCCAGAAAGCTGACCGCACATTGAGCACATAAAACCCGCCATGGCCTTAGGTCATCATCTCTTCCCTACCTCAGTTTTCAGGCTTCAGAACCGAGACCTTATCTCCAATCACTGCCCAGGGGTGAGTCTGATGCAGAAATCAGAACTCCTCCTTACCCATGGCAAAAAACCTTGTGGTTGGCACGTTGTCCAAGGATCAGTGTAGGAGAAACCCTGAGGCCCCGCCCATTCTTGAATGCGACGAGGGCTTACACACGCATTGTGACCCTCAGCATGAGTCCTGTCCTCTAGTAAGTCCTCTCAGTGGCTGGACCATTAGATGTCATAATGGGCTTGACATGTCCCTAGGCCCCAATTATTAACCAGATTTCTGATTGTCCAGTCGCCCCTCCTAGGGCTCTACTCTGAAATCCCTCATTTGGTGGGACACCTGAGGTTAAAAAAGAAAACAACAACAACAACAAAATAAAACGGACTTCTTCCAGCCCACAGAATTAACCCAAACTCTTTGGACGGGGCCAAACCACCAGAGAGTAAGACTCGTCCATTTCCCATGAAGTCACCCAGAAATTCCACGACCATGAGTGACACGATATCCAGAGACAAAAACTTGAGCAGGAGCCTCACACTCGCCCTTCTTTCAAATCCCGAAAAGTTCTCCTCATGGTCTGTAGATCAGTCCTGCCATACCTATGACCTGAAACATAAGCCGATTTTGTGTTTTCAGACAACTGTCCAAAAAGGGCTGGACGACACAACCTACAGGCTCAGGCCCCTGGAGCCAAACCTGAGGACTGTACTTGCCCTCTCCAAGGGAATTGTGTGTGCCCATTCCAATGGCCACAACCCTTCTAATAGGATAAACCTCCAAAGTCCCTGATATATCTCAATAGTGGTAGCTTCCCAGGAAAAACAGGGGCAATCTGAGCCCAAATGAGCCCCTACCTGCACTCAGACCCATAGACAGATGTCCCCAGAGGTAAAAAGGAAAGAACAGGCCCCTAGGCACTAATCAGATCCATTGCTTTGGTTTCCAGGCATCTCTCCTCAGAGGCCTGGATTTCAAAAGCAGCATATAGCTGTTTCTTGTTTCACCCATCAGAAAACATCTCATCTACACATGGGAAACTTGCACGTTGGAGCTGTGTCAAAGCCTCTGTTTAGGAGAACCCTTTAGGGCCCCAGTGCCACCGCTTCATTCCAAGGTCTCCATAGACACAAAAGCACATTCGGACCCATCCCCAGGGGTGTGCATTTCAACTCAGCATCCTCGGTAGCTCCCCACAGATCCAGGAGATCTAAACTGTCTTGTTGCTAGGAGACAATTGGAATGCGAGGTGGGCTACCCAGCCATCCATCCTTAGAACCCTGCTCAGAATCATTGGCCTGGAGCCAAACAACAGGTCTCAATTGTCCTGCCGAAGACTCTCTGCAGTTTGGAGCTTCTCACAACTCCCATCATGGGAAAACCCCCATGGCCTCGTGATGCCCCCCCATTCATGAAGGGGCCATCAGGGACAGAAACTCCAACCTGAGCGATCGTCTGATCCTCGCCCTGACTTCAGATGCACGAGATCTCGATTCAGGTCTGTAGATTGTGCCTGCCATGGCCTCACCCAGAAACCTAAGCCTAGCTTGTGTTCTCAGACTTTTGTCGTCAGACTACTGGCCCACAAGGCCTCCAGTTTGGCAATCCAGAACTACAATGCAGCACTCTGCCTGCCCTCCTGATAAAAAACATTGTCCTCTGGGGCTACCCAGTAACCCCAAATGAGGATCAACCTGCACCGACCTTGGCTGTACCCCAAATACATAGGCTGACCAGGGCACTAATGCCCTTTCTGACACAGCCTGAGCCTGGAACCCCTGGCCCCTCCCAGACAGCTGGCCGCACACTGAGCACATCAAGCCGCCATGGCCTTAGGTCGTCATCTCTTCCCAACCTCGGTTTTCAGGTTTCAGAACCTAGACCTTATCTCCAATCACTGCCCAGGGTTGAAGGTGATGCAGAAATCAGAACTCCTTCCCCATGGCAAGAAACCTTGTGGTTGGCATGTTGTCCAACGTTCAGTGTCGTTGAAACCAGTGTGGCCCATGAGGCCCCGCCCATGCTCGCGGGCCACATTGGTCACAAACACACATTGTGACCCTCAGGCTGAGCCCTGTCCTCAAGTAAGGCCACTCAGTGGCTGGATGAAGAGATAGCATATTGGGCTTGCCATGCCCCTAGGCCCCAATTTTTCACCATAGTTCGGATTGTCCCTTCAGTCTTCCCCACGGCTTTGCTTTGGAATTCCTCTTTTGGTGGGACACCTGAGGTAACAAAACTGAAATGAGTCCTCCCATCCCACAGATTGACGAAAAGCAATTGGGAATCGGGCCAAATCCTCAGAGAGGAAGATTCGTCCATGGCCCATGAGGCCTCCCCGACATTCCACGGCCATCACTGATACAAAATCCAGAGACAAAAGCCTCAGCAATCGCCACAGACTCGCACTTTCTTCATATCCTGTAGAGTTCTTCTCATGGTTTGTAGATCGGGCCTGCCATACCTACGTCCCCAAACCTAAGCTGAGTTTGTGTTTTCAGACTTCTGTCCTCAAAGTCTTGGGCCACACGCCCTCCAGGCTGGGCCCCTGGAGCCACACATTAGGACTGTGCCTACCAATCCATGGGAATTCTGCCATTCCGTGGTCCAAAATCGTACAAATTAGGAGAAACCTCCAACGACCCTTAGGCCATCCCAATAGTGTGGGTCACCCGGAACAAACAAGGGGTGTCTGACACCAGCTGATAATCGACCTCCACTCATACCATAGATGGATGTCCCCAGAGAAGAAGATTGAACCAGACAGGACCCTAGGCCATAATAGGATCCATTGCTATGGGTTACAGGCATGTGTCCTCAAAAGCCTGATTCCAATACGAGCATAGGGGTTTTCCTGAGGCACCCATCAGAACTCATCTCGTCTCCACAAGTAAACCTGTGCATGGGAGCCATGTCCAAAGCTTAGGAAAGTACTTCAGGTTGCCGGTGCCACCGCCCCATTCCAAGGCCCTCATGGACACAAAAACACATTAGGACACATCCTCAGGAGAGTCCATTACAACTCAGCCACCGAGGTTGCTCCGGCAGAGCCATCAGATCTAAACTGTCTTGTTGCTAGGAGACAATTGGAATGCGAGGCGGGCTTCCCAGGCATCCATCCGCGAACGGTGCTCTGGAGTCATTCCATATGGGATGTCCTGGAGCTGTCCAACAGGTCTCAATTGTCCGGAAGAAGGAATCCTGGAAGGGGGCATCCCACAACTCCCAACGTGGGAAAACCTCAATGGTCTCGAGATTCCGCTCCCTTCATGAAGCGGCCGTCATGCTCAGAAACTCCCACCTGAGCCAACGTCTGATCCTCGCCCTGACTTCAGATGCATGAGATATTGGTTCAGATCTGCAGGGGGTACCTGCCGTGCCCTCGCCCTGAAACCCAAGTCTAGCTTGTCTTCTCAGACTTCCATCCTCACACTCCTGGCCCCAAAGCCCTCAAGTTTGGCAATTCCGGACCCACAATGCAGCACTCTGCCTGCCCTCTAGAAAAAAAATGATTGCCTCATGAGCTGCCCAGGCACCTTAAATGAGGGTAAACCTACACAGCACTCGACTTTACCCAAATTATATAGTCTAACCTGGGCACTAATGCACTGTCGAACACATCCTGAGCCCGGACCTCCTGACCAACACCCAGAAAGCTGACCGCACACTGAGCACATAAAACCCGCCATGGCCTTAGGTCATCATCTCTTCCCTACCTCAGTTTTCAGGCTTCAGAACCGAGACCTTATCTCCAATCACTGCCCAGGGGTGAGTCTGATGCAGAAATCAGAACTCCTCCTTACCCATGGCAAGAACCCTTGTGGTTGGCACGTTGTCCAACGATCAGTGTAGGAGAAACCCTGAGGCCCCGCCCATTCTTGAGTGCGACGAGGGCATACACACGCATTGTGACCCTCAGCATGAGTCCTGTCCTCTAGTAAGTCCTCTCAGTGGCTGGACCATTAGATGTCATAATGGGCTTGACATGTCCCTAGGCCCCAATTTTTAACCAGATTTCTGATTGTCCAGTCGCCCCTCCTAGGGCTCTACTCTGAAATCCCTCATTTGGTGGGACACCTGAGGTTAAAAAAGAAAACAACAACAACAACAACAACAACAAAATAAAACGGACTTCTTCCAGCCCACAGAATGAACCCAAACTCTTTGGACGGGGCCAAACCACCAGAGAGTAAGACTCGTCCATTTCCCATGAAGTCACCCAGAAATTCCACGACCATGAGTGACACGATATCCAGAGACAAAAACTTGAGCAGGAGCCTCACACTCGCCCTTCTTTCAAATCCCGAAAAGTTCTCCTCATGGTCTGTAGATCAGTCCTGCCTTACCTATGACCTGAAACATAAGCCGAGTTTGTGTTTTCAGACAACTGTCCAAAAAGGGCTGGACGACACAACCTACAGGCTCAGGCCCCTGGAGCCAAACCTGAGGACTGTACTTGCCCTCTCCAAGGGAATTGTGTGTGCCCATTCCAATGGCCACAACCCTTCTAATAGGATAAACCTCCAAAGTCCCTGATATATCTCAATAGTGGTAGCTTCCCAGGAAAAACAGGGGCAATCTGAGCCCAAATGAGCCCCTACCTGCACTCAGACCCATAGACAGATGTCCCCAGAGGTAAAAAGGAAAGAACAGGCCCCTAGGCACTAATCAGATCCATTGCTTTGGTTTCCAGGCATCTCTCCTCAGAAGCCTGGATTTCAAAAGCAGCATATAGCTGTTTCTTGTTTCACCCATCAGAAAACATCTCATCTACACATGGGAAACTTGCACGTTGGAGCTGTGTCAAAGCCTCTGTTTAGGAGAACCCTTTAGGGCCCCAGTGCCACCGCTTCATTCCAAGGTCTCCATAGACACAAAAGCACATTCGGACCCATCCCCAGGGGTGTGCATTTCAACTCAGCATCCTCGGTAGCTCCCCACAGATCCAGGAGATCTAAACTGTCTTGTTGCTAGGAGACAATTGGAATGCGAGGTGGGCTACCCAGCCATCCATCCTTAGAACCCTGCTCAGAATCATTGGCCTGGAGCCAAACAACAGGTCTCAATTGTCCTGCCGAAGACTCTCTGCAGTTTGGAGCTTCTCACAACTCCCATCATGGGAAAACCCCCATGGCCTCGTGATGCCCCCCCATTCATGAAGGGGCCATCAGGGACAGAAACTCCAACCTGAGCGATCGTCTGATCCTCGCCCTGACTTCAGATGCACGAGATCTCGATTCAGGTCTGTAGATTGTGCCTGCCATGGCCTCACCCAGAAACCTAAGCCTAGCTTGTGTTCTCAGACTTTTGTCGTCAGACTACTGGCCCACAAGGCCTCCAGTTTGGCAATCCAGAACTACAATGCAGCACTCTGCCTGCCCTCCTGATAAAAAACATTGTCCTCTGGGGCTACCCAGTAACCCCAAATGAGGATCAACCTGCACCGACCTTGGCTGTACCCCAAATACATAGGCTGACCAGGGCACTAATGCCCTTTCTGACACAGCCTGAGCCTGGACCCCCTGGCCCCTCCCAGACAGCTGGCCGCACACTGAGCACATCGAGCCGCCATGGCCTTAGGTCGTCATCTCTTCCCAACCTCGGTTTTCAGGTTTCAGAACCTAGACCTTATCTCCAATCACTGCCCAGGGTTGAAGGTGATGCAGAAATCAGAACTCCTTCCCCATGGCAAGAAACCTTGTGGTTGGCATGTTGTCCAACGTTCAGTGTCGTTGAAACCAGTGTGGCCCATGAGGCCCCGCCCATGCTCGCGGGCCACATTGGTCACAAACACACATTGTGACCCTCAGGCTGAGCCCAGTCCTCAAGTAAGGCCACTCAGTGGCTGGATGAAGAGATAGCATATTGGGCTTGCCATGCCCCTAGGCCCCAATTTTTCACCATAGTTCGGATTGTCCCTTCAGTCTTCCCCACGGCTTTGCTTTGGAATTCCTCTTTTGGTGGGACACCTGAGGTAACAAAACTGAAATGAGTCCTCCCATCCCACAGATTGACGAAAAGCAATTGGGAATCGGGCCAAATCCTCAGAGAGGAAGATTCGTCCATGGCCCATGAGGCCTCCCCGACATTCCACGGCCATCACTGATACAAAATCCAGAGACAAAAGCCTCAGCAATCGCCACAGACTCGCACTTTCTTCATATCCTGTAGAGTTCTTCTCATGGTTTGTAGATCGGGCCTGCCATACCTACGTCCCCAAACCTAAGCTGAGTTTGTGTTTTCAGACTTCTGTCCTCAAAGTCTTGGGCCACACGCCCTCCAGGCTGGGCCCCTGGAGCCACACATTAGGACTGTGCCTACCAATCCATGGGAATTCTGCCCATTCCATGGTCCAAAATCGTACAAATTAGGAGAAACCTCCAACGACCCTTAGGCCATCCCAATAGTGTGGGTCACCCGGAACAAACAAGGGGTGTCTGACACCAGCTGATAATCGACCTCCACTCATACCATAGATGGATGTCCCCAGAGAAGAAGATTGAACCAGACAGGACCCTAGGCCATAATAAGATCCATTGCTATGGGTTACAGGCATGTGTCCTCAAAAGCCTGATTCCAATACGAGCATAGGGGTTTTCCTGAGGCACCCATCAGAACTCATCTCGTCTCCACAAGTAAACCTGTGCATGGGAGCCATGTCCAAAGCTTAGGAAAGTACTTCAGGTTGCCGGTGCCACCGCCCCATTCCAAGGCCCTCATGGACACAAAAACACATTAGGACACATCCTCAGGAGAGTCCATTACAACTCAGCCACCGAGGTTGCTCCGGCAGAGCCATCAGATCTAAACTGTCTTGTTGCTAGGAGACAATTGGAATGCGAGGCGGGCTTCCCAGGCATCCATCCGCGAACGGTGCTCTGGAGTCATTCCATATGGGATGTCCTGGAGCTGTCCAACAGGTCTCAATTGTCCGGAAGAAGGAATCCTGGAAGGGGGCATCCCACAACTCCCAACGTGGGAAAACCTCAATGGTCTCGAGATTCCGCTCCCTTCATGAAGCGGCCGTCATGCTCAGAAACTCCCACCTGAGCCAACGTCTGATCCTCGCCCTGACTTCAGATGCATGAGATATTGGTTCAGATCTGCAGGGGGTACCTGCCGTGCCCTCGCCCTGAAACCCAAGTCTAGCTTGTCTTCTCAGACTTCCATCCTCACACTCCTGGCCCCAAAGCCCTCAAGTTTGGCAATTCCGGACCCACAATGCAGCACTCTGCCTGCCCTCTAGAGAAAAAAATGATTGCCTCATGAGCTGCCCAGGCACCTTAAATGAGGGTAAACCTACACAGCACTCGACTTTACCCAAATTATATAGTCTAACCTGGGCACTAATGCACTGTCGAACACATCCTGAGCCCGGACCTCCTGACCAACACCCAGAAAGCTGACCGCACACTGAGCACATAAAACCCGCCATGGCCTTAGGTCATCATCTCTTCCCTACCTCAGTTTTCAGGCTTCAGAACCGAGACCTTATCTCCAATCACTGCCCAGGGGTGAGTCTGATGCAGAAATCAGAACTCCTCCTTACCCATGGCAAGAACCCTTGTGGTTGGCACGTTGTCCAACGATCAGTGTAGGAGAAACCCTGAGGCCCCGCCCATTCTTGAGTGCGACGAGGGCATACACACGCATTGTGACCCTCAGCATGAGTCCTGTCCTCTAGTAAGTCCTCTCAGTGGCTGGACCATTAGATGTCATAATGGGCTTGACAAGACCCTAGGCCCCAATTTTTAACCAGATTTCTGATTGTCCAGTCGCCCCTCCTAGGGCTCTACTCTGAAATCCCTCATTTGGTGGGACACCTGAGGTTAAAAAAGAAAACAACAACAACAACAACAACAACAAAATAAAACGGACTTCTTCCAGCCCACAGAATGAACCCAAACTCTTTGGACGGGGCCAAACCACCAGAGAGTAAGACTCGTCCATTTCCCATGAAGTCACCCAGAAATTCCACGACCATGAGTGACACGATATCGCGAGACAAAAACTTGAGCAGGAGCCTCACACTCGCCCTTCTTTCAAATCCCGAAGAGTTCTCCTCATGGTCTGTAGATCAGTCCTGCCATACCTATGACCTGAAACATAAGCCGAGTTTGTGTTTTCAGACAACTGTCCAAAAAGGGCTGGACGACACAACCTACAGGCTCAGGCCCCTGGAGCCAAACCTGAGGACTGTACTTGCCCTCTCCAAGGGAATTGTGTGTGCCCATTCCAATGGCCACAACCCTTCTAATAGGATAAACCTCCAAAGTCCCTGATATATCTCAATAGTGGTAGCTTCCCAGGAAAAACAGGGGCAATCTGAGCCCAAATGAGCCCCTACCTGCACTCAGACCCATAGACAGATGTCCCCAGAGGTAAAAAGGAAAGAACAGGCCCCTAGGCACTAATCAGATCCATTGCTTTGGTTTCCAGGCATCTCTCCTCAGAGGCCTGGATTTCAAAAGCAGCATATAGCTGTTTCTTGTTTCACCCATCAGAAAACATCTCATCTACACATGGGAAACTTGCACGTTGGAGCTGTGTCAAAGCCTCTGTTTAGGAGAACCCTTTAGGGCCCCAGTGCCACCGCTTCATTCCAAGGTCTCCATAGACACAAAAGCACATTCGGACCCATCCCCAGGGGTGTGCATTTCAACTCAGCATCCTCGGTAGCTCCCCACAGATCCAGGAGATCTAAACTGTCTTGTTGCTAGGAGACAATTGGAATGCGAGGTGGGCTACCCAGCCATCCATCCTTAGAACCCTGCTCAGAATCATTGGCCTGGAACCAAACAACAGGTCTCAATTGTCCTGCCGAAGACTCTCTGCAGTTTGGAGCTTCTCACAACTCCCATCATGGGAAAACCCCCATGGCCTCGTGATGCCCCCCCATTCATGAAGGGGCCATCAGGGACAGAAACTCCAACCTGAGCGATCGTCTGATCCTCGCCCTGACTTCAGATGCACGAGATCTCGATTCAGGTCTGTAGATTGTGCCTGCCATGGCCTCACCCAGAAACCTAAGCCTAGCTTGTGTTCTCAGACTTTTGTCGTCAGACTACTGGCCCACAAGGCCTCCAGTTTGGCAATCCAGAACTACAATGCAGCACTCTGCCTGCCCTCCTGATAAAAAACATTGTCCTCTGGGGCTACCCAGTAACCCCAAATGAGGATCAACCTGCACCGACCTTGGCTGTACCCCAAATACATAGGCTGACCAGGGCACTAATGCCCTTTCTGACACAGCCTGAGCCTGGACCCCCTGGCCCCTCCCAGACAGCTGGCCGCACACTGAGCACATCAAGCCGCCATGGCCTTAGGTCGTCATCTCTTCCCAACCTCGGTTTTCAGGTTTCAGAACCTAGACCTTATCTCCAATCACTGCCCAGGGTTGAAGGTGATGCAGAAATCAGAACTCCTTCCCCATGGCAAGAAACCTTGTGGTTGGCATGTTGTCCAACGTTCAGTGTCGTTGAAACCAGTGTGGCCCATGAGGCCCCGCCCATGCTCGCGGGCCACATTGGTCACAAACACACATTGTGACCCTCAGGCTGAGCCCAGTCCTCAAGTAAGGCCACTCAGTGGCTGGATGAAGAGATAGCATATTGGGCTTGCCATGCCCCTAGGCCCCAATTTTTCACCATAGTTCGGATTGTCCCTTCAGTCTTCCCCACGGCTTTGCTTTGGAATTCCTCTTTTGGTGGGACACCTGAGGTAACAAAACTGAAATGAGTCCTCCCATCCCACAGATTGACGAAAAGCAATTGGGAATCGGGCCAAATCCTCAGAGAGGAAGATTCGTCCATGGCCCATGAGGCCTCCCCGACATTCCACGGCCATCACTGATACAAAATCCAGAGACAAAAGCCTCAGCAATCGCCACAGACTCGCACTTTCTTCATATCCTGTAGAGTTCTTCTCATGGTTTGTAGATCGGGCCTGCCATACCTACGTCCCCAAACCTAAGCTGAGTTTGTGTTTTCAGACTTCTGTCCTCAAAGTCTTGGGCCACACGCCCTCCAGGCTGGGCCCCTGGAGCCACACATTAGGACTGTGCCTACCAATCCATGGGAATTCTGCCCATTCCATGGTCCAAAATCGTACAAATTAGGAGAAACCTCCAACGACCCTTAGGCCATCCCAATAGTGTGGGTCACCCGGAACAAACAAGGGGTGTCTGACACCAGCTGATAATCGACCTCCACTCATACCATAGATGGATGTCCCCAGAGAAGAAGATTGAACCAGACAGGACCCTAGGCCATAATAGGATCCATTGCTATGGGTTACAGGCATGTGTCCTCAAAAGCCTGATTCCAATACGAGCATAGGGGTTTTCCTGAGGCACCCATCAGAACTCATCTCGTCTCCACAAGTAAACCTGTGCATGGGAGCCATGTCCAAAGCTTAGGAAAGTACTTCAGGTTGCCGGTGCCACCGCCCCATTCCAAGGCCCTCATGGACACAAAAACACATTAGGACACATCCTCAGGAGAGTCCATTACAACTCAGCCACCGAGGTTGCTCCGGCAGAGCCATCAGATCTAAACTGTCTTGTTGCTAGGAGACAATTGGAATGCGAGGCGGGCTTCCCAGGCATCCATCCGCGAACGGTGCTCTGGAGTCATTCCATATGGGATGTCCTGGAGCTGTCCAACAGGTCTCAATTGTCCGGAAGAAGGAATCCTGGAAGGGGGCATCCCACAACTCCCAACGTGGGAAAACCTCAATGGTCTCGAGATTCCGCTCCCTTCATGAAGCGGCCGTCATGCTCAGAAACTCCCACCTGAGCCAACGTCTGATCCTCGCCCTGACTTCAGATGCATGAGATATTGGTTCAGATCTGCAGGGGGTACCTGCCGTGCCCTCGCCCTGAAACCCAAGTCTAGCTTGTCTTCTCAGACTTCCATCCTCACACTCCTGGCCCCAAAGCCCTCAAGTTCGGCAATTCCGGACCCACAATGCAGCACTCTGCCTGCCCTCTAGAAAAAAAATGATTGCCTCATGAGCTGCCCAGGCACCTTAAATGAGGGTAAACCTACACAGCACTCGACTTTACCCAAATTATATAGTCTAACCTGGGCACTAATGCACTGTCGAACACATCCTGAGCCCGGAACTCCTGACCAACACCCAGAAAGCTGACCGCACACTGAGCACATAAAACCCGCCATGGCCTTAGGTCATCATCTCTTCCCTACCTCAGTTTTCAGGCTTCAGAACCGAGACCTTATCTCCAATCACTGCCCAGGGGTGAGTCTGATGCAGAAATCAGAACTCCTCCTTACCCATGGCAAGAACCCTTGTGGTTGGCACGTTGTCCAACGATCAGTGTAGGAGAAACCCTGAGGCCCCGCCCATTCTTGAGTGCGACGAGGGCATACACACGCATTGTGACCCTCAGCATGAGTCCTGTCCTCTAGTAAGTCCTCTCAGTGGCTGGACCATTAGATGTCATAATGGGCTTGACATGTCCCTAGGCCCCAATTTTTAACCAGATTTCTGATTGTCCAGTCGCCCCTCCTAGGGCTCTACTCTGAAATCCCTCATTTGGTGGGACACCTGAGGTTAAAAAAGAAAACAACAACAACAACAACAACAACAAAATAAAACGGACTTCTTCCAGCCCACAGAATGAACCCAAACTCTTTGGACGGGGCCAAACCACCAGAGAGTAAGACTCGTCCATTTCCCATGAAGTCACCCAGAAATTCCACGACCATGAGTGACACGATATCCAGAGACAAAAACTTGAGCAGGAGCCTCACACTCGCCCTTCTTTCAAATCCCGAAGAGTTCTCCTCATGGTCTGTAGATCAGTCCTGCCATACCTTTGACCTGAAACATAAGCCGAGTTTGTGTTTTCAGACAACTGTCCAAAAAGGGCTGGACGACACAACCTACAGGCTCAGGCCCCTGGAGCCAAACCTGAGGACTGTACTTGCCCTCTCCAAGGGAATTGTGTGTGCCCATTCCAATGGCCACAACCCTTCTAATAGGATAAACCTCCAAAGTCCCTGATATATCTCAATAGTGGTAGCTTCCCAGGAAAAACAGGGGCAATCTGAGCCCAAATGAGCCCCTACCTGCACTCAGACCCATAGACAGATGTCCTCAGAGGTAAAAAGGAAATAACAGGCCCCTAGGCACTCATCAGATCCATTGCTTTGGTTTCCAGGCATCTCTCCTCAGAAGCCTGGATTTCAAAAGCAGCATATAGCTGTTTCTTGTTTCACCCATCAGAAAACATCTCATCTACACATGGGAAACTTGCACGTTGGAGCTGTGTCAAAGCCTCTGTTTAGGAGAACCCTTTAGGGCCCCAGTGCCACCGCTTCATTCCAAGGTCTCCATAGACACAAAAGCACATTCGGACCCATCCCCAGGGGTGTGCATTTCAACTCAGCATCCTCGGTAGCTCCCCACAGATCCAGGAGATCTAAACTGTCTTGTTGCTAGGAGACAATTGGAATGCGAGGTGGGCTACCCAGCCATCCATCCTTAGAACCCTGCTCAGAATCATTGGCCTGGAGCCAAACAACAGGTCTCAATTGTCCTGCCGAAGACTCTCTGCAGTTTGGAGCTTCTCACAACTCCCATCATGGGAAAACCCCCATGGCCTCGTGATGCCCCCCCATTCATGAAGGGGCCATCAGGGACAGAAACTCCAACCTGAGCGATCGTCTGATCCTCGCCCTGAATTCAGATGCACGAGATCTCGATTCAGGTCTGTAGATTGTGCCTGCCATGGCCTCACCCAGAAACCTAAGCCTAGCTTGTGTTCTCAGACTTTTGTCGTCAGACTACTGGCCCACAAGGCCTCCAGTTTGGCAATCCAGAACTACAATGCAGCACTCTGCCTGCCCTCCTGATAAAAAACATTGTCCTCTGGGGCTACCCAGTAACCCCAAATGAGGATCAACCTGCACCGACCTTGGCTGTACCCCAAATACATAGGCTGACCAGGGCACTAATGCCCTTTCTGAAACAGCCTGAGCATGGACCCCCTGGCCCCTCCCAGACAGCTGGCCGCACACTGAGCACATCGAGCCGCCATGGCCTTAGGTCGTCATCTCTTCCCAACCTCGGTTTTCAGGTTTCAGAACCTAGACCTTATCTCCAATCACTGCCCAGGGTTGAAGGTGATGCAGAAATCAGAACTCCTTCCCCATGGCAAGAAACCTTGTGGTTGGCATGTTGTCCAACGTTCAGTGTCGTTGAAACCAGTGTGGCCCATGAGGCCCCGCCCATGCTCGCGGGCCACATTGGTCACAAACACACATTGTGACCCTCAGGCTGAGCCCAGTCCTCAAGTAAGGCCACTCAGTGGCTGGATGAAGAGATAGCATATTGGGCTTGCCATGCCCCTAGGCCCCAATTTTTCACCATAGTTCGGATTGTCCCTTCAGTCTTCCCCACGGCTTTGCTTTGGAATTCCTCTTTTGGTGGGACACCTGAGGTAACAAAACTGAAATGAGTCCTCCCATCCCACAGATTGACGAAAAGCAATTGGGAATCGGGCCAAATCCTCAGAGAGGAAGATTCGTCCATGGCCCATGAGGCCTCCCCGACATTCCACGGCCATCACTGATACAAAATCCAGAGACAAAAGCCTCAGCAATCGCCACAGACTCGCACTTTCTTCATATCCTGTAGAGTTCTTCTCATGGTTTGTAGATCGGGCCTGCCATACCTACGTCCCCAAACCTAAGCTGAGTTTGTGTTTTCAGACTTCTGTCCTCAAAGTCTTGGGCCACACGCCCTCCAGGCTGGGCCCCTGGAGCCACACATTAGGACTGTGCCTACCAATCCATGGGAATTCTGCCCATTCCATGGTCCAAAATCGTACAAATTAGGAGAAACCTCCAACGACCCTTAGGCCATCCCAATAGTGTGGGTCACCCGGAACAAACAAGGGGTGTCTGACACCAGCTGATAATCGACCTCCACTCATACCATAGATGGATGTCCCCAGAGAAGAAGATTGAACCAGACAGGACCCTAGGCCATAATAAGATCCATTGCTATGGGTTACAGGCATGTGTCCTCAAAAGCCTGATTCCAATACGAGCATAGGGGTTTTCCTGAGGCACCCATCAGAACTCATCTCGTCTCCACAAGTAAACCTGTGCATGGGAGCCATGTCCAAAGCTTAGGAAAGTACTTCAGGTTGCCGGTGCCACCGCCCCATTCCAAGGCCCTCATGGACACAAAAACACATTAGGACACATCCTCAGGAGAGTCCATTACAACTCAGCCACCGAGGTTGCTCCGGCAGAGCCATCAGATCTAAACTGTCTTGTTGCTAGGAGACAATTGGAATGCGAGGCGGGCTTCCCAGGCATCCATCCGCGAACGGTGCTCTGGAGTCATTCCATATGGGATGTCCTGGAGCTGTCCAACAGGTCTCAATTGTCCGAAAGAAGGAATCCTGGAAGGGGGCATCCCACAACTCCCAACGTGGGAAAACCTCAATGGTCTCGAGATTCCGCTCCCTTCATGAAGCGGCCGTCATGCTCAGAAACTCCCACCTGAGCCAACGTCTGATCCTCGCCCTGACTTCAGATGCATGAGATATTGGTTCAGATCTGCAGGGGGTACCTGCCGTGCCCTCGCCCTGAAACCCAAGTCTAGCTTGTCTTCTCAGACTTCCATCCTCACACTCCTGGCCCCAAAGCCCTCAAGTTTGGCAATTCCGGACCCACAATGCAGCACTCTGCCTGCCCTCTAGAGAAAAAAATGATTGCCTCATGAGCTGCCCAGGCACCTTAAATGAGGGTAAACCTACACAGCACTCGACTTTACCCAAATTATATAGTCTAACCTGGGCACTAATGCACTGTCGAACACATCCTGAGCCCGGACCTCCTGACCAACACCCAGAAAGCTGACCGCACACTGAGCACATAAAACCCGCCATGGCCTTAGGTCATCATCTCTTCCCTACCTCAGTTTTCAGGCTTCAGAACCGAGACCTTATCTCCAATCACTGCCCAGGGGTGAGTCTGATGCAGAAATCAGAACTCCTCCTTACCCATGGCAAGAACCCTTGTGGTTGGCACGTTGTCCAACGATCAGTGTAGGAGAAACCCTGAGGCCCCGCCCATTCTTGAGTGCGACGAGGGCATACACACGCATTGTGACCCTCAGCATGAGTCCTGTCCTCTAGTAAGTCCTCTCAGTGGCTGGACCATTAGATGTCATAATGGGCTTGACATGTCCCTAGGCCCCAATTTTTAACCAGATTTCTGATTGTCCAGTCGCCCCTCCTAGGGCTCTACTCTGAAATCCCTCATTTGGTGGGACACCTGAGGTTAAAAAAGAAAACAACAACAACAACAACAACAACAAAATAAAACGGACTTCTTCCAGCCCACAGAATGAACCCAAACTCTTTGGACGGGGCCAAACCACCAGAGAGTAAGACTCGTCCATTTCCCATGAAGTCACCCAGAAATTCCACGACCATGAGTGACACGATATCCAGAGACAAAAACTTGAGCAGGAGCCTCACACTCGCCCTTCTTTCAAATCCCGAAAAGTTCTCCTCATGGTCTGTAGATCAGTCCTGCCATACCTATGACCTGAAACATAAGCCGAGTTTGTGTTTTCAGACAACTGTCCAAAAAGGGCTGGACGACACAACCTACAGGCTCAGGCCCCTGGAGCCAAACCTGAGGACTGTACTTGCCCTCTCCAAGGGAATTGTGTGTGCCCATTCCAATGGCCACAACCCTTCTAATAGGATAAACCTCCAAAGTCCCTGATATATCTCAATAGTGGTAGCTTCCCAGGAAAAACAGGGGCAATCTGAGCCCAAATGAGCCCCTACCTGCACTCAGACCCATAGACAGATGTCCCCAGAGGTAAAAAGGAAAGAACAGGCCCCTAGGCACTAATCAGATCCATTGCTTTGGTTTCCAGGCATCTCTCCTCAGAAGCCGGGATTTCAAAAGCAGCATATAGCTGTTTCTTGTTTCACCCATCAGAAAACATCTCATCTACACATGGGAAACTTGCACGTTGGAGCTGTGTCAAAGCCTCTGTTTAGGAGAACCCTTTAGGGCCCCAGGGCCACCGCTTCATTCCAAGGTCTCCATAGACACAAAAGCACATTCGGACCCATCCCCAGGGGTGTGCATTTCAACTCAGCATCCTCGGTAGCTCCCCACAGATCCAGGAGATCTAAACTGTCTTGTTGCTAGGAGACAATTGGAATGCGAGGTGGGCTACCCAGCCATCCATCCTTAGAACCCTGCTCAGAATCATTCGCCTGGAACCAAACAACAGGTCTCAATTGTCCTGCCGAAGACTCTCTGCAGTTTGGAGCTTCTCACAACTCCCATCATGGGAAAACCCCCATGGCCTCGTGATGCCCCCCCATTCATGAAGGGGCCATCAGGGACAGAAACTCCAACCTGAGCGATCGTCTGATCCTCGCCCTGACTTCAGATGCACGAGATCTCGATTCAGGTCTGTAGATTGTGCCTGCCATGGCCTCACCCAGAAACCTAAGCCTAGCTTGTGTTCTCAGACTTTTGTCGTCAGACTACTGGCCCACAAGGCCTCCAGTTTGGCAATCCAGAACTACAATGCAGCACTCTGCCTGCCCTCCTGATAAAAAACATTGTCCTCTGGGGCTACCCAGTAACCCCAAATGAGGATCAACCTGCACCGACCTTGGCTGTACCCCAAATACATAGGCTGACCAGGGCACTAATGCCCTTTCTGACACAGCCTGAGCCTGGACCCCCTGGCCCCTCCCAGACAGCTGGCCGCACACTGAGCACATCAAGCCGCCATGGCCTTAGGTCGTCATCTCTTCCCAACCTCGGTTTTCAGGTTTCAGAACCTAGACCTTATCTCCAATCACTGCCCAGGGTTGAAGGTGATGCAGAAATCAGAACTCCTTCCCCATGGCAAGAAACCTTGTGGTTGGCATGTTGTCCAACGTTCAGTGTCGTTGAAACCAGTGTGGCCCATGAGGCCCCGCCCATGCTCGCGGGCCACATTGGTCACAAACACACATTGTGACCCTCAGGCTGAGCCCAGTCCTCAAGTAAGGCCACTCAGTGGCTGGATGAAGAGATAGCATATTGGGCTTGCCATGCCCCTAGGCCCCAATTTTTCACCATAGTTCGGATTGTCCCTTCAGTCTTCCCCACGGCTTTGCTTTGGAATTCCTCTTTTGGTGGGACACCTGAGGTAACAAAACTGAAATGAGTCCTCCCATCCCACAGATTGACGAAAAGCAATTGGGAATCGGGCCAAATCCTCAGAGAGGAAGATTCGTCCATGGCCCATGAGGCCTCCCCGACATTCCACGGCCATCACTGATACAAAATCCAGAGACAAAAGCCTCAGCAATCGCCACAGACTCGCACTTTCTTCATATCCTGTAGAGTTCTTCTCATGGTTTGTAGATCGGGCCTGCCATACCTACGTCCCCAAACCTAAGCTGAGTTTGTGTTTTCAGACTTCTGTCCTCAAAGTCTTGGGCCACACGCCCTCCAGGCTGGGCCCCTGGAGCCACACATTAGGACTGTGCCTACCAATCCATGGGAATTCTGCCCATTCCATGGTCCAAAATCGTACAAATTAGGAGAAACCTCCAACGACCCTTAGGCCATCCCAATAGTGTGGGTCACCCGGAACAAACAAGGGGTGTCTGACACCAGCTGATAATCGACCTCCACTCATACCATAGATGGATGTCCCCAGAGAAGAAGATTGAACCAGACAGGACCCTAGGCCATAATAGGATCCATTGCTATGGGTTACAGGCATGTGTCCTCAAAAGCCTGATTCCAATACGAGCATAGGGGTTTTCCTGAGGCACCCATCAGAACTCATCTCGTCTCCACAAGTAAACCTGTGCATGGGAGCCATGTCCAAAGCTTAGGAAAGTACTTCAGGTTGCCGGTGCCACCGCCCCATTCCAAGGCCCTCATGGACACAAAAACACATTAGGACACATCCTCAGGAGAGTCCATTACAACTCAGCCACCGAGGTTGCTCCGGCAGAGCCATCAGATCTAAACTGTCTTGTTGCTAGGAGACAATTGGAATGCGAGGCGGGCTTCCCAGGCATCCATCCGCGAACGGTGCTCTGGAGTCATTCCATATGGGATGTCCTGGAGCTGTCCAACAGGTCTCAATTGTCCGGAAGAAGGAATCCTGGAAGGGGGCATCCCACAACTCCCAACGTGGGAAAACCTCAATGGTCTCGAGATTCCGCTCCCTTCATGAAGCGGCCGTCATGCTCAGAAACTCCCACCTGAGCCAACGTCTGATCCTCGCCCTGACTTCAGATGCATGAGATATTGGTTCAGATCTGCAGGGGGTACCTGCCGTGCCCTCGCCCTGAAACCCAAGTCTAGCTTGTCTTCTCAGACTTCCATCCTCACACTCCTGGCCCCAAAGCCCTCAAGTTCGGCAATTCCGGACCCACAATGCAGCACTCTGCCTGCCCTCTAGAAAAAAAATGATTGCCTCATGAGCTGCCCAGGCACCTTAAATGAGGGTAAACCTACACAGCACTCGACTTTACCCAAATTATATAGTCTAACCTGGGCACTAATGCACTGTCGAACACATCCTGAGCCCGGAACTCCTGACCAACACCCAGAAAGCTGACCGCACACTGAGCACATAAAACCCGCCATGGCCTTAGGTCATCATCTCTTCCCTACCTCAGTTTTCAGGCTTCAGAACCGAGACCTTATCTCCAATCACTGCCCAGGGGTGAGTCTGATGCAGAAATCAGAACTCCTCCTTACCCATGGCAAGAACCCTTGTGGTTGGCACGTTGTCCAACGATCAGTGTAGGAGAAACCCTGAGGCCCCGCCCATTCTTGAGTGCGACGAGGGCATACACACGCATTGTGACCCTCAGCATGAGTCCTGTCCTCTAGTAAGTCCTCTCAGTGGCTGGACCATTAGATGTCATAATGGGCTTGACATGTCCCTAGGCCCCAATTTTTAACCAGATTTCTGATTGTCCAGTCGCCCCTCCTAGGGCTCTACTCTGAAATCCCTCATTTGGTGGGACACCTGAGGTTAAAAAAGAAAACAACAACAACAACAACAACAACAAAATAAAACGGACTTCTTCCAGCCCACAGAATGAACCCAAACTCTTTGAACGGGGCCAAACCACCAGAGAGTAAGACTCGTCCATTTCCCATGAAGTCACCCAGAAATTCCACGACCATGAGTGACACGATATCCAGAGACAAAAACTTGAGCAGGAGCCTCACACTCGCCCTTCTTTCAAATCCCGAAAAGTTCTCCTCATGGTCTGTAGATCAGTCCTGCCATACCTATGACCTGAAACATAAGCCGAGTTTGTGTTTTCAGACAACTGTCCAAAAAGGGCTGGACGACACAACCTACAGGCTCAGGCCCCTGGAGCCAAACCTGAGGACTGTACTTGCCCTCTCCAAGGGAATTGTGTGTGCCCATTCCAATGGCCACAACCCTTCTAATAGGATAAACCTCCAAAGTCCCTGATATATCTCAATAGTGGTAGCTTCCCAGGAAAAACAGGGGCAATCTGAGCCCAAATGAGCCCCTACCTGCACTCAGACCCATAGACAGATGTCCCCAGAGGTAAAAAGGAAAGAACAGGCCCCTAGGCACTAATCAGATCCATTGCTTTGGTTTCCAGGCATCTCTCCTCAGAAGCCTGGATTTCAAAAGCAGCATATAGCTGTTTCTTGTTTCACCCATCAGAAAACATCTCATCTACACATGGGAAACTTGCACGTTGGAGCTGTGTCAAAGCCTCTGTTTAGGAGAACCCTTTAGGGCCCCAGTGCCACCGCTTCATTCCAAGGTCTCCATAGACACAAAAGCACATTCGGACCCATCCCCAGGGGTGTGCATTTCAACTCAGCATCCTCGGTAGCTCCCCACAGATCCAGGAGATCTAAACTGTCTTGTTGCTAGGAGACAATTGGAATGCGAGGTGGGCTACCCAGCCATCCATCCTTAGAACCCTGCTCAGAATCATTGGCCTGGAGCCAAACAACAGGTCTCAATTGTCCTGCCGAAGACTCTCTGCAGTTTGGAGCTTCTCACAACTCCCATCATGGGAAAACCCCCATGGCCTCGTGATGCCCCCCCATTCATGAAGGGGCCATCAGGGACAGAAACTCCAACCTGAGCGATCGTCTGATCCTCGCCCTGACTTCAGATGCACGAGATCTCGATTCAGGTCTGTAGATTGTGCCTGCCATGGCCTCACCCAGAAACCTAAGCCTAGCTTGTGTTCTCAGACTTTTGTCGTCAGACTACTGGCCCACAAGGCCTCCAGTTTGGCAATCCAGAACTACAATGCAGCACTCTGCCTGCCCTCCTGATAAAAAACATTGTCCTCTGGGGCTACCCAGTAACCCCAAATGAGGATCAACCTGCACCGACCTTGGCTGTACCCCAAATACATAGGCTGACCAGGGCACTAATGCCCTTTCTGAAACAGCCTGAGCATGGACCCCCTGGCCCCTCCCAGACAGCTGGCCGCACACTGAGCACATCGAGCCGCCATGGCCTTAGGTCGTCATCTCTTCCCAATCTCGGTTTTCAGGTTTCAGAACCTAGACCTTATCTCCAATCACTGCCCAGGGTTGAAGGTGATGCAGAAATCAGAACTCCTTCCCCATGGCAAGAAACCTTGTGGTTGGCATGTTGTCCAACGTTCAGTGTCGTTGAAACCAGTGTGGCCCATGAGGCCCCGCCCATGCTCGCGGGCCACATTGGTCACAAACACACATTGTGACCCTCAGGCTGAGCCCAGTCCTCAAGTAAGGCCACTCAGTGGCTGGATGAAGAGATAGCATATTGGGCTTGCCATGCCCCTAGGCCCCAATTTTTCACCATAGTTCGGATTGTCCCTTCAGTCTTCCCCACGGCTTTGCTTTGGAATTCCTCTTTTGGTGGGACACCTGAGGTAACAAAACTGAAATGAGTCCTCCCATCCCACAGATTGACGAAAAGCAATTGGGAATCGGGCCAAATCCTCAGAGAGGAAGATTCGTCCATGGCCCATGAGGCCTCCCCGACATTCCACGGCCATCACTGATACAAAATCCAGAGACAAAAGCCTCAGCAATCGCCACAGACTCGCACTTTCTTCATATCCTGTAGAGTTCTTCTCATGGTTTGTAGATCGGGCCTGCCATACCTACGTCCCCAAACCTAAGCTGAGTTTGTGTTTTCAGACTTCTGTCCTCAAAGTCTTGGGCCACACGCCCTCCAGGCTGGGCCCCTGGAGCCACACATTAGGACTGTGCCTACCAATCCATGGGAATTCTGCCCATTCCATGGTCCAAAATCGTACAAATTAGGAGAAACCTCCAACGACCCTTAGGCCATCCCAATAGTGTGGGTCACCCGGAACAAACAAGGGGTGTCTGACACCAGCTGATAATCGACCTCCACTCATACCATAGATGGATGTCCCCAGAGAAGAAGATTGAACCAGACAGGACCCTAGGCCATAATAGGATCCATTGCTATGGGTTACAGGCATGTGTCCTCAAAAGCCTGATTCCAATACGAGCATAGGGGTTTTCCTGAGGCACCCATCAGAACTCATCTCGTCTCCACAAGTAAACCTGTGCATGGGAGCCATGTCCAAAGCTTAGGAAAGTACTTCAGGTTGCCGGTGCCACCGCCCCATTCCAAGGCCCTCATGGACACAAAAACACATTAGGACACATCCTCAGGAGAGTCCATTACAACTCAGCCACCGAGGTTGCTCCGGCAGAGCCATCAGATCTAAACTGTCTTGTTGCTAGGAGACAATTGGAATGCGAGGCGGGCTTCCCAGGCATCCATCCGCGAACGGTGCTCTGGAGTCATTCCATATGGGATGTCCTGGAGCTGTCCAACAGGTCTCAATTGTCCGGAAGAAGGAATCCTGGAAGGGGGCATCCCACAACTCCCAACGTGGGAAAACCTCAATGGTCTCGAGATTCCGCTCCCTTCATGAAGCGGCCGTCATGCTCAGAAACTCCCACCTGAGCCAACGTCTGATCCTCGCCCTGACTTCAGATGCATGAGATATTGGTTCAGATCTGCAGGGGGTACCTGCCGTGCCCTCGCCCTGAAACCCAAGTCTAGCTTGTCTTCTCAGACTTCCATCCTCACACTCCTGGCCCCAAAGCCCTCAAGTTCGGCAATTCCGGACCCACAATGCAGCACTCTGCCTGCCCTCTAGAAAAAAAATGATTGCCTCATGAGCTGCCCAGGCACCTTAAATGAGGGTAAACCTACACAGCACTCGACTTTACCCAAATTATATAGTCTAACCTGGGCACTAATGCACTGTCGAACACATCCTGAGCCCGGAACTCCTGACCAACACCCAGAAAGCTGACCGCACACTGAGCACATAAAACCCGCCATGGCCTTAGGTCATCATCTCTTCCCTACCTCAGTTTTCAGGCTTCAGAACCGAGACCTTATCTCCAATCACTGCCCAGGGGTGAGTCTGATGCAGAAATCAGAACTCCTCCTTACCCATGGCAAGAACCCTTGTGGTTGGCACGTTGTCCAACGATCAGTGTAGGAGAAACCCTGAGGCCCCGCCCATTCTTGAGTGCGACGAGGGCATACACACGCATTGTGACCCTCAGCATGAGTCCTGTCCTCTAGTAAGTCCTCTCAGTGGCTGGACCATTAGATGTCATAATGGGCTTGACATGTCCCTAGGCCCCAATTTTTAACCAGATTTCTGATTGTCCAGTCGCCCCTCCTAGGGCTCTACTCTGAAATCCCTCATTTGGTGGGACACCTGAGGTTAAAAAAGAAAACAACAACAACAACAACAACAACAAAATAAAACGGACTTCTTCCAGCCCACAGAATGAACCCAAACTCTTTGGACGGGGCCAAACCACCAGAGAGTAAGACTCGTCCATTTCCCATGAAGTCACCCAGAAATTCCACGACCATGAGTGACACGATATCCAGAGACAAAAACTTGAGCAGGAGCCTCACACTCGCCCTTCTTTCAAATCCCGAAAAGTTCTCCTCATGGTCTGTAGATCAGTCCTGCCATACCTATGACCTGAAACATAAGCCGAGTTTGTGTTTTCAGACAACTGTCCAAAAAGGGCTGGACGACACAACCTACAGGATCAGGCCCCTGGAGCCAAACCTGAGGACTGTACTTGCCCTCTCCAAGGGAATTGTGTGTGCCCATTCCAATGGCCACAACCCTTCTAATAGGATAAACCTCCAAAGTCCCTGATATATCTCAATAGTGGTAGCTTCCCAGGAAAAACAGGGGCAATCTGAGCCCAAATGAGCCCCTACCTGCACTCAGACCCATAGACAGATGTCCCCAGAGGTAAAAAGGAAAGAACAGGCCCCTAGGCACTAATCAGATCCATTGCTTTGGTTTCCAGGCATCTCTCCTCAGAAGCCTGGATTTCAAAAGCAGCATATAGCTGTTTCTTGTTTCACCCATCAGAAAACATCTCATCTACACATGGGAAACTTGCACGTTGGAGCTGTGTCAAAGCCTCTGTTTAGGAGAACCCTTTAGGGCCCCAGGGCCACCGCTTCATTCCAAGGTCTCCATAGACACAAAAGCACATTCGGACCCATCCCCAGGGGTGTGCATTTCAACTCAGCATCCTCGGAAGCTCCCCACAGATCCAGGAGATCTAAACTGTCTTGTTGCTAGGAGACAATTGGAATGCGAGGTGGGCTACCCAGCCATCCATCCTTAGAACCCTGCTCAGAATCATTGGCCTGGAACCAAACAACAGGTCTCAATTGTCCTGCCGAAGACTCTCTGCAGTTTGGAGCTTCTCACAACTCCCATCATGGGAAAACCCCCATGGCCTCGTGATGCCCCCCCATTCATGAAGGGGCCATCAGGGACAGAAACTCCAACCTGAGCGATCGTCTGATCCTCGCCCTGACTTCAGATGCACGAGATCTCGATTCAGGTCTGTAGATTGTGCCTGCCATGGCCTCACCCAGAAACCTAAGCCTAGCTTGTGTTCTCAGACTTTTGTCGTCAGACTACTGGCCCACAAGGCCTCCAGTTTGGCAATCCAGAACTACAATGCAGCACTCTGCCTGCCCTCCTGATAAAAAACATTGTCCTCTGGGGCTACCCAGTAACCCCAAATGAGGATCAACCTGCACCGACCTTGGCTGTACCCCAAATACATAGGCTGACCAGGGCACTAATGCCCTTTCTGACACAGCCTGAGCCTGGACCCCCTGGCCCGTCCCAGACAGCTGGCCGCACACTGAGCACATCCAGCCGCCATGGCCTTAGGTCGTCATCTCTTCCCAACCTCGGTTTTCAGGTTTCAGAACCTAGACCTTATCTCCAATCACTGCCCAGGGTTGAAGGTGATGCAGAAATCAGAACTCCTTCCCCATGGCAAGAAACCTTGTGGTTGGCATGTTGTCCAACGTTCAGTGTCGTTGAAACCAGTGTGGCCCATGAGGCCCCGCCCATGCTCGCGGGCCACATTGGTCACAAACACACATTGTGACCCTCAGGCTGAGCCCAGTCCTCAAGTAAGGCCACTCAGTGGCTGGATGAAGAGATAGCATATTGGGCTTGCCATGCCCCTAGGCCCCAATTTTTCACCATAGTTCGGATTGTCCCTTCAGTCTTCCCCACGGCTTTGCTTTGGAATTCCTCTTTTGGTGGGACACCTGAGGTAACAAAACTGAAATGAGTCCTCCCATCCCACAGATTGACGAAAAGCAATTGGGAATCGGGCCAAATCCTCAGAGAGGAAGATTCGTCCATGGCCCATGAGGCCTCCCCGACATTCCACGGCCATCACTGATACAAAATCCAGAGACAAAAGCCTCAGCAATCGCCACAGACTCGCACTTTCTTCATATCCTGTAGAGTTCTTCTCATGGTTTGTAGATCGGGCCTGCCATACCTACGTCCCCAAACCTAAGCTGAGTTTGTGTTTTCAGACTTCTGTCCTCAAAGTCTTGGGCCACACGCCCTCCAGGCTGGGCCCCTGGAGCCACACATTAGGACTGTGCCTACCAATCCATGGGAATTCTGCCCATTCCATGGTCCAAAATCGTACAAATTAGGAGAAACCTCCAACGACCCTTAGGCCATCCCAATAGTGTGGGTCACCCGGAACAAACAAGGGGTGTCTGACACCAGCTGATAATCGACCTCCACTCATACCATAGATGGATGTCCCCAGAGAAGAAGATTGAACCAGACAGGACCCTAGGCCATAATAGGATCCATTGCTATGGGTTACAGGCATGTGTCCTCAAAAGCCTGATTCCAATACGAGCATAGGGGTTTTCCTGAGGCACCCATCAGAACTCATCTCGTCTCCACAAGTAAACCTGTGCATGGGAGCCATGTCCAAAGCTTAGGAAAGTACTTCAGGTTGCCGGTGCCACCGCCCCATTCCAAGGCCCTCATGGACACAAAAACACATTAGGACACATCCTCAGGAGAGTCCATTACAACTCAGCCACCGAGGTTGCTCCGGCAGAGCCATCAGATCTAAACTGTCTTGTTGCTAGGAGACAATTGGAATGCGAGGCGGGCTTCCCAGGCATCCATCCGCGAACGGTGCTCTGGAGTCATTCCATATGGGATGTCCTGGAGCTGTCCAACAGGTCTCAATTGTCCGGAAGAAGGAATCCTGGAAGGGGGCATCCCACAACTCCCAACGTGGGAAAACCTCAATGGTCTCGAGATTCCGCTCCCTTCATGAAGCGGCCGTCATGCTCAGAAACTCCCACCTGAGCCAACGTCTGATCCTCGCCCTGACTTCAGATGCATGAGATATTGGTTCAGATCTGCAGGGGGTACCTGCCGTGCCCTCGCCCTGAAACCCAAGTCTAGCTTGTCTTCTCAGACTTCCATCCTCACACTCCTGGCCCCAAAGCCCTCAAGTTCGGCAATTCCGGACCCACAATGCAGCACTCTGCCTGCCCTCTAGAAAAAAAATGATTGCCTCATGAGCTGCCCAGGCACCTTAAATGAGGGTAAACCTACACAGCACTCGACTTTACCCAAATTATATAGTCTAACCTGGGCACTAATGCACTGTCGAACACATCCTGAGCCCGGAACTCCTGACCAACACCCAGAAAGCTGACCGCACACTGAGCACATAAAACCCGCCATGGCCTTAGGTCATCATCTCTTCCCTACCTCAGTTTTCAGGCTTCAGAACCGAGACCTTATCTCCAATCACTGCCCAGGGGTGAGTCTGATGCAGAAATCAGAACTCCTCCTTACCCATGGCAAGAACCCTTGTGGTTGGCACGTTGTCCAACGATCAGTGTAGGAGAAACCCTGAGGCCCCGCCCATTCTTGAGTGCGACGAGGGCATACACACGCATTGTGACCCTCAGCATGAGTCCTGTCCTCTAGTAAGTCCTCTCAGTGGCTGGACCATTAGATGTCATAATGGGCTTGACATGTCCCTAGGCCCCAATTTTTAACCAGATTTCTGATTGTCCAGTCGCCCCTCCTAGGGCTCTACTCTGAAATCCCTCATTTGGTGGGACACCTGAGGTTAAAAAAGAAAACAACAACAACAACAACAACAACAAAATAAAACGGACTTCTTCCAGCCCACAGAATGAACCCAAACTCTTTGGACGGGGCCAAACCACCAGAGAGTAAGACTCGTCCATTTCCCATGAAGTCACCCAGAAATTCCACGACCATGAGTGACACGATATCCAGAGACAAAAACTTGAGCAGGAGCCTCACACTCGCCCTTCTTTCAAATCCCGAAAAGTTCTCCTCATGGTCTGTAGATCAGTCCTGCCATACCTATGACCTGAAACATAAGCCGAGTTTGTGTTTTCAGACAACTGTCCAAAAAGGGCTGGACGACACAACCTACAGGCTCAGGCCCCTGGAGCCAAACCTGAGGACTGTACTTGCCCTCTCCAAGGGAATTGTGTGTGCCCATTCCAATGGCCACAACCCTTCTAATAGGATAAACCTCCAAAGTCCCTGATATATCTCAATAGTGGTAGCTTCCCAGGAAAAACAGGGGCAATCTGAGCCCAAATGAGCCCCTACCTGCACTCAGACCCATAGACAGATGTCCCCAGAGGTAAAAAGGAAAGAACAGGCCCCTAGGCACTAATCAGATCCATTGCTTTGGTTTCCAGGCATCTCTCCTCAGAAGCCTGGATTTCAAAAGCAGCATATAGCTGTTTCTTGTTTCACCCATCAGAAAACATCTCATCTACACATGGGAAACTTGCACGTTGGAGCTGTGTCAAAGGCTCTGTTTAGGAGAACCCTTTAGGGCCCCAGTGCCACCGCTTCATTCCAAGGTCTCCATAGACACAAAAGCACATTCGGACCCATCCCCAGGGGTGTGCATTTCAACTCAGCATCCTCGGTAGCTCCCCACAGATCCAGGAGATCTAAACTGTCTTGTTGCTAGGAGACAATTGGAATGCGAGGTGGGCTACCCAGCCATCCATCCTTAGAACCCTGCTCAGAATCATTGGCCTGGAGCCAAACAACAGGTCTCAATTGTCCTGCCGAAGACTCTCTGCAGTTTGGAGCTTCTCACAACTCCCATCATGGGAAAACCCCCATGGCCTCGTGATGCCCCCCCCATTCATGAAGGGGCCATCAGGGACAGAAACTCCAACCTGAGCGATCGTCTGATCCTCGCCCTGACTTCAGATGCACGAGATCTCGATTCAGGTCTGTAGATTGTGCCTGCCATGGCCTCACCCAGAAACCTAAGCCTAGCTTGTGTTCTCAGACTTTTGTCGTCAGACTACTGGCCCACAAGGCCTCCAGTTTGGCAATCCAGAACTACAATGCAGCACTCTGCCTGCCCTCCTGATAAAAAACATTGTCCTCTGGGGCTACCCAGTAACCCCAAATGAGGATCAACCTGCACCGACCTTGGCTGTACCCCAAATACATAGGCTGACCAGGGCACTAATGCCCTTTCTGACACAGCCTGAGCCTGGACCCCCTGGCCCCTCCCAGACAGCTGGCCGCACACTGAGCACATCGAGCCGCCATGGCCTTAGGTCGTCATCTCTTCCCAACCTCGGTTTTCAGGTTTCAGAACCTAGACCTTATCTCCAATCACTGCCCAGGGTTGAAGGTGATGCAGAAATCAGAACTCCTTCCCCATGGCAAGAAACCTTGTGGTTGGCATGTTGTCCAACGTTCAGTGTCGTTGAAACCAGTGTGGCCCATGAGGCCCCGCCCATGCTCGCGGGCCACATTGGTCACAAACACACATTGTGACCCTCAGGCTGAGCCCAGTCCTCAAGTAAGGCCACTCAGTGGCTGGATGAAGAGATAGCATATTGGGCTTGCCATGCCCCTAGGCCCCAATTTTTCACCATAGTTCGGATTGTCCCTTCAGTCTTCCCCACGGCTTTGCTTTGGAATTCCTCTTTTGGTGGGACACCTGAGGTAACAAAACTGAAATGAGTCCTCCCATCCCACAGATTGACGAAAAGCAATTGGGAATCGGGCCAAATCCTCAGAGAGGAAGATTCGTCCATGGCCCATGAGGCCTCCCCGACATTCCACGGCCATCACTGATACAAAATCCAGAGACAAAAGCCTCAGCAATCGCCACAGACTCGCACTTTCTTCATATCCTGTAGAGTTCTTCTCATGGTTTGTAGATCGGGCCTGCCATACCTACGTCCCCAAACCTAAGCTGAGTTTGTGTTTTCAGACTTCTGTCCTCAAAGTCTTGGGCCACACGCCCTCCAGGCTGGGCCCCTGGAGCCACACATTAGGACTGTGCCTACCAATCCATGGGAATTCTGCCCATTCCATGGTCCAAAATCGTACAAATTAGGAGAAACCTCCAACGACCCTTAGGCCATCCCAATAGTGTGGGTCACCCGGAACAAACAAGGGGTGTCTGACACCAGCTGATAATCGACCTCCACTCATACCATAGATGGATGTCCCCAGAGAAGAAGATTGAACCAGACAGGACCCTAGGCCATAATAGGATCCATTGCTATGGGTTACAGGCATGTGTCCTCAAAAGCCTGATTCCAATACGAGCATAGGGGTTTTCCTGAGGCACCCATCAGAACTCATCTCGTCTCCACAAGTAAACCTGTGCATGGGAGCCATGTCCAAAGCTTAGGAAAGTACTTCAGGTTGCCGGTGCCACCGCCCCATTCCAAGGCCCTCATGGACACAAAAACACATTAGGACACATCCTCAGGAGAGTCCATTACAACTCAGCCACCGAGGTTGCTCCGGCAGAGCCATCAGATCTAAACTGTCTTGTTGCTAGGAGACAATTGGAATGCGAGGCGGGCTTCCCAGGCATCCATCCGCGAACGGTGCTCTGGAGTCATTCCATATGGGATGTCCTGGAGCTGTCCAACAGGTCTCAATTGTCCGGAAGAAGGAATCCTGGAAGGGGGCATCCCACAACTCCCAACGTGGGAAAACCTCAATGGTCTCGAGATTCCGCTCCCTTCATGAAGCGGCCGTCATGCTCAGAAACTCCCACCTGAGCCAACGTCTGATCCTCGCCCTGACTTCAGATGCATGAGATATTGGTTCAGATCTGCAGGGGGTACCTGCCGTGCCCTCGCCCTGAAACCCAAGTCTAGCTTGTCTTCTCAGACTTCCATCCTCACACTCCTGGCCCCAAAGCCCTCAAGTTCGGCAATTCCGGACCCACAATGCAGCACTCTGCCTGCCCTCTAGAAAAAAAATGATTGCCTCATGAGCTGCCCAGGCACCTTAAATGAGGGTAAACCTACACAGCACTCGACTTTACCCAAATTATATAGTCTAACCTGGGCACTAATGCACTGTCGAACACATCCTGAGCCCGGAACTCCTGACCAACACCCAGAAAGCTGACCGCACACTGAGCACATAAAACCCGCCATGGCCTTAGGTCATCATCTCTTCCCTACCTCAGTTTTCAGGCTTCAGAACCGAGACCTTATCTCCAATCACTGCCCAGGGGTGAGTCTGATGCAGAAATCAGAACTCCTCCTTACCCATGGCAAGAACCCTTGTGGTTGGCACGTTGTCCAACGATCAGTGTAGGAGAAACCCTGAGGCCCCGCCCATTCTTGAGTGCGACGAGGGCATACACACGCATTGTGACCCTCAGCATGAGTCCTGTCCTCTAGTAAGTCCTCTCAGTGGCTGGACCATTAGATGTCATAATGGGCTTGACATGTCCCTAGGCCCCAATTTTTAACCAGATTTCTGATTGTCCAGTCGCCCCTCCTAGGGCTCTACTCTGAAATCCCTCATTTGGTGGGACACCTGAGGTTAAAAAAGAAAACAACAACAACAACAACAACAACAAAATAAAACGGACTTCTTCCAGCCCACAGAATGAACCCAAACTCTTTGGACGGGGCCAAACCACCAGAGAGTAAGACTCGTCCATTTCCCATGAAGTCACCCAGAAATTCCACGACCATGAGTGACACGATATCCAGAGACAAAAACTTGAGCAGGAGCCTCACACTCGCCCTTCTTTCAAATCCCGAAAAGTTCTCCTCATGGTCTGTAGATCAGTCCTGCCATACCTATGACCTGAAACATAAGCCGAGTTTGTGTTTTCAGACAACTGTCCAAAAAGGGCTGGACGACACAACCTACAGGCTCAGGCCCCTGGAGCCAAACCTGAGGACTGTACTTGCCCTCTCCAAGGGAATTGTGTGTGCCCATTCCAATGGCCACAACCCTTCTAATAGGATAAACCTCCAAAGTCCCTGATATATCTCAATAGTGGTAGCTTCCCAGGAAAAACAGGGGCAATCTGAGCCCAAATGAGCCCCTACCTGCACTCAGACCCATAGACAGATGTCCCCAGAGGTAAAAAGGAAAGAACAGGCCCCTAGGCACTAATCAGATCCATTGCTTTGGTTTCCAGGCATCTCTCCTCAGAAGCCTGGATTTCAAAAGCAGCATATAGCTGTTTCTTGTTTCACCCATCAGAAAACATCTCATCTACACATGGGAAACTTGCACGTTGGAGCTGTGTCAAAGGCTCTGTTTAGGAGAACCCTTTAGGGCCCCAGTGCCACCGCTTCATTCCAAGGTCTCCATAGACACAAAAGCACATTCGGACCCATCCCCAGGGGTGTGCATTTCAACTCAGCATCCTCGGTAGCTCCCCACAGATCCAGGAGATCTAAACTGTCTTGTTGCTAGGAGACAATTGGAATGCGAGGTGGGCTACCCAGCCATCCATCCTTAGAACCCTGCTCAGAATCATTGGCCTGGAGCCAAACAACAGGTCTCAATTGTCCTGCCGAAGACTCTCTGCAGTTTGGAGCTTCTCACAACTCCCATCATGGGAAAACCCCCATGGCCTCGTGATGCCCCCCCCATTCATGAAGGGGCCATCAGGGACAGAAACTCCAACCTGAGCGATCGTCTGATCCTCGCCCTGACTTCAGATGCACGAGATCTCGATTCAGGTCTGTAGATTGTGCCTGCCATGGCCTCACCCAGAAACCTAAGCCTAGCTTGTGTTCTCAGACTTTTGTCGTCAGACTACTGGCCCACAAGGCCTCCAGTTTGGCAATCCAGAACTACAATGCAGCACTCTGCCTGCCCTCCTGATAAAAAACATTGTCCTCTGGGGCTACCCAGTAACCCCAAATGAGGATCAACCTGCACCGACCTTGGCTGTACCCCAAATACATAGGCTGACCAGGGCACTAATGCCCTTTCTGACACAGCCTGAGCCTGGACCCCCTGGCCCCTCCCAGACAGCTGGCCGCACACTGAGCACATCGAGCCGCCATGGCCTTAGGTCGTCATCTCTTCCCAACCTCGGTTTTCAGGTTTCAGAACCTAGACCTTATCTCCAATCACTGCCCAGGGTTGAAGGTGATGCAGAAATCAGAACTCCTTCCCCATGGCAAGAAACCTTGTGGTTGGCATGTTGTCCAACGTTCAGTGTCGTTGAAACCAGTGTGGCCCATGAGGCCCCGCCCATGCTCGCGGGCCACATTGGTCACAAACACACATTGTGACCCTCAGGCTGAGCCCAGTCCTCAAGTAAGGCCACTCAGTGGCTGGATGAAGAGATAGCATATTGGGCTTGCCATGCCCCTAGGCCCCAATTTTTCACCATAGTTCGGATTGTCCCTTCAGTCTTCCCCACGGCTTTGCTTTGGAATTCCTCTTTTGGTGGGACACCTGAGGTAACAAAACTGAAATGAGTCCTCCCATCCCACAGATTGACGAAAAGCAATTGGGAATCGGGCCAAATCCTCAGAGAGGAAGATTCGTCCATGGCCCATGAGGCCTCCCCGACATTCCACGGCCATCACTGATACAAAATCCAGAGACAAAAGCCTCAGCAATCGCCACAGACTCGCACTTTCTTCATATCCTGTAGAGTTCTTCTCATGGTTTGTAGATCGGGCCTGCCATACCTACGTCCCCAAACCTAAGCTGAGTTTGTGTTTTCAGACTTCTGTCCTCAAAGTCTTGGGCCACACGCCCTCCAGGCTGGGCCCCTGGAGCCACACATTAGGACTGTGCCTACCAATCCATGGGAATTCTGCCCATTCCATGGTCCAAAATCGTACAAATTAGGAGAAACCTCCAACGACCCTTAGGCCATCCCAATAGTGTGGGTCACCCGGAACAAACAAGGGGTGTCTGACACCAGCTGATAATCGACCTCCACTCATACCATAGATGGATGTCCCCAGAGAAGAAGATTGAACCAGACAGGACCCTAGGCCATAATAGGATCCATTGCTATGGGTTACAGGCATGTGTCCTCAAAAGCCTGATTCCAATACGAGCATAGGGGTTTTCCTGAGGCACCCATCAGAACTCATCTCGTCTCCACAAGTAAACCTGTGCATGGGAGCCATGTCCAAAGCTTAGGAAAGTACTTCAGGTTGCCGGTGCCACCGCCCCATTCCAAGGCCCTCATGGACACAAAAACACATTAGGACACATCCTCAGGAGAGTCCATTACAACTCAGCCACCGAGGTTGCTCCGGCAGAGCCATCAGATCTAAACTGTCTTGTTGCTAGGAGACAATTGGAATGCGAGGCGGGCTTCCCAGGCATCCATCCGCGAACGGTGCTCTGGAGTCATTCCATATGGGATGTCCTGGAGCTGTCCAACAGGTCTCAATTGTCCGGAAGAAGGAATCCTGGAAGGGGGCATCCCACAACTCCCAACGTGGGAAAACCTCAATGGTCTCGAGATTCCGCTCCCTTCATGAAGCGGCCGTCATGCTCAGAAACTCCCACCTGAGCCAACGTCTGATCCTCGCCCTGACTTCAGATGCATGAGATATTGGTTCAGATCTGCAGGGGGTACCTGCCGTGCCCTCGCCCTGAAACCCAAGTCTAGCTTGTCTTCTCAGACTTCCATCCTCACACTCCTGGCCCCAAAGCCCTCAAGTTCGGCAATTCCGGACCCACAATGCAGCACTCTGCCTGCCCTCTAGAAAAAAAATGATTGCCTCATGAGCTGCCCAGGCACCTTAAATGAGGGTAAACCTACACAGCACTCGACTTTACCCAAATTATATAGTCTAACCTGGGCACTAATGCACTGTCGAACACATCCTGAGCCCGGAACTCCTGACCAACACCCAGAAAGCTGACCGCACACTGAGCACATAAAACCCGCCATGGCCTTAGGTCATCATCTCTTCCCTACCTCAGTTTTCAGGCTTCAGAACCGAGACCTTATCTCCAATCACTGCCCAGGGGTGAGTCTGATGCAGAAATCAGAACTCCTCCTTACCCATGGCAAGAACCCTTGTGGTTGGCACGTTGTCCAACGATCAGTGTAGGAGAAACCCTGAGGCCCCGCCCATTCTTGAGTGCGACGAGGGCATACACACGCATTGTGACCCTCAGCATGAGTCCTGTCCTCTAGTAAGTCCTCTCAGTGGCTGGACCATTAGATGTCATAATGGGCTTGACATGTCCCTAGGCCCCAATTTTTAACCAGATTTCTGATTGTCCAGTCGCCCCTCCTAGGGCTCTACTCTGAAATCCCTCATTTGGTGGGACACCTGAGGTTAAAAAAGAAAACAACAACAACAACAACAACAACAAAATAAAACGGACTTCTTCCAGCCCACAGAATGAACCCAAACTCTTTGGACGGGGCCAAACCACCAGAGAGTAAGACTCGACCATTTCCCATGAAGTCACCCAGAAATTCCACGACCATGAGTGACACGATATCCAGAGACAAAAACTTGAGCAGGAGCCTCACACTCGCCCTTCTTTCAAATCCCGAAAAGTTCTCCTCATGGTCTGTAGATCAGTCCTGCCATACCTATGACCTGAAACATAAGCCGAGTTTGTGTTTTCAGACAACTGTCCAAAAAGGGCTGGACGACACAACCTACAGGCTCAGCCCCCTGGAGCCAAACCTGAGGACTGTACTTGCCCTCTCCAAGGGAATTGTGTGTGCCCATTCCAATGGCCACAACCCTTCTAATAGGATAAACCTCCAAAGTCCCTGATATATCTCAATAGTGGTAGCTTCCCAGGAAAAACAGGGGCAATCTGAGCCCAAATGAGCCCCTACCTGCACTCAGACCCATAGACAGATGTCCCCAGAGGTAAAAAGGAAAGAACAGGCCCCTAGGCACTAATCAGATCCATTGCTTTGGTTTCCAGGCATCTCTCCTCAGAAGCCTGGATTTCAAAAGCAGCATATAGCTGTTTCTTGTTTCACCCATCAGAAAACATCTCATCTACACATGGGAAACTTGCACGTTGGAGCTGTGTCAAAGCCTCTGTTTAGGAGAACCCTTTAGGGCCCCAGGGCCACCGCTTCATTCCAAGGTCTCCATAGACACAAAAGCACATTCGGACCCATCCCCAGGGGTGTGCATTTCAACTCAGCATCCTCGGAAGCTCCCCACAGATCCAGGAGATCTAAACTGTCTTGTTGCTAGGAGACAATTGGAATGCGAGGTGGGCTACCCAGCCATCCATCCTTAGAACCCTGCTCAGAATCATTGGCCTGGAGCCAAACAACAGGTCTCAATTGTCCTGCCGAAGACTCTCTGCAGTTTGGAGCTTCTCACAACTCCCATCATGGGAAAACCCCCATGGCCTCGTGATGCCCCCCCATTCATGAAGGGGCCATCAGGGACAGAAACTCCAACCTGAGCGATCGTCTGATCCTCGCCCTGACTTCAGATGCACGAGATCTCGATTCAGGTCTGTAGATTGTGCCTGCCATGGCCTCACCCAGAAACCTAAGCCTAGCTTGTGTTCTCAGACTTTTGTCGTCAGACTACTGGCCCACAAGGCCTCCAGTTTGGCAATCCAGAACTACAATGCAGCACTCTGCCTGCCCTCCTGATAAAAAACATTGTCCTCTGGGGCTACCCAGTAACCCCAAATGAGGATCAACCTGCACCGACCTTGGCTGTACCCCAAATACATAGGCTGACCAGGGCACTAATGCCCTTTCTGACACAGCCTGAGCCTGGACCCCCTGGCCCCTCCCAGACAGCTGGCCGCACACTGAGCACATCGAGCCGCCATGGCCTTAGGTCGTCATCTCTTCCCAACCTCGGTTTTCAGGTTTCAGAACCTAGACCTTATCTCCAATCACTGCCCAGGGTTGAAGGTGATGCAGAAATCAGAACTCCTTCCCCATGGCAAGAAACCTTGTGGTTGGCATGTTGTCCAACGTTCAGTGTCGTTGAAACCAGTGTGGCCCATGAGGCCCCGCCCATGCTCGCGGGCCACATTGGTCACAAACACACATTGTGACCCTCAGGCTGAGCCCAGTCCTCAAGTAAGGCCACTCAGTGGCTGGATGAAGAGATAGCATATTGGGCTTGCCATGCCCCTAGGCCCCAATTTTTCACCATAGTTCGGATTGTCCCTTCAGTCTTCCCCACGGCTTTGCTTTGGAATTCCTCTTTTGGTGGGACACCTGAGGTAACAAAACTGAAATGAGTCCTCCCATCCCACAGATTGACGAAAAGCAATTGGGAATCGGGCCAAATCCTCAGAGAGGAAGATTCGTCCATGGCCCATGAGGCCTCCCCGACATTCCACGGCCATCACTGATACAAAATCCAGAGACAAAAGCCTCAGCAATCGCCACAGACTCGCACTTTCTTCATATCCTGTAGAGTTCTTCTCATGGTTTGTAGATCGGGCCTGCCATACCTACGTCCCCAAACCTAAGCTGAGTTTGTGTTTTCAGACTTCTGTCCTCAAAGTCTTGGGCCACACGCCCTCCAGGCTGGGCCCCTGGAGCCACACATTAGGACTGTGCCTACCAATCCATGGGAATTCTGCCCATTCCATGGTCCAAAATCGTACAAATTAGGAGAAACCTCCAACGACCCTTAGGCCATCCCAATAGTGTGGGTCACCCGGAACAAACAAGGGGTGTCTGACACCAGCTGATAATCGACCTCCACTCATACCATAGATGGATGTCCCCAGAGAAGAAGATTGAACCAGACAGGACCCTAGGCCATAATAGGATCCATTGCTATGGGTTACAGGCATGTGTCCTCAAAAGCCTGATTCCAATACGAGCATAGGGGTTTTCCTGAGGCACCCATCAGAACTCATCTCGTCTCCACAAGTAAACCTGTGCATGGGAGCCATGTCCAAAGCTTAGGAAAGTACTTCAGGTTGCCGGTGCCACCGCCCCATTCCAAGGCCCTCATGGACACAAAAACACATTAGGACACATCCTCAGGAGAGTCCATTACAACTCAGCCACCGAGGTTGCTCCGGCAGAGCCATCAGATCTAAACTGTCTTGTTGCTAGGAGACAATTGGAATGCGAGGCGGGCTTCCCAGGCATCCATCCGCGAACGGTGCTCTGGAGTCATTCCATATGGGATGTCCTGGAGCTGTCCAACAGGTCTCAATTGTCCGGAAGAAGGAATCCTGGAAGGGGGCATCCCACAACTCCCAACGTGGGAAAACCTCAATGGTCTCGAGATTCCGCTCCCTTCATGAAGCGGCCGTCATGCTCAGAAACTCCCACCTGAGCCAACGTCTGATCCTCGCCCTGACTTCAGATGCATGAGATATTGGTTCAGATCTGCAGGGGGTACCTGCCGTGCCCTCGCCCTGAAACCCAAGTCTAGCTTGTCTTCTCAGACTTCCATCCTCACACTCCTGGCCCCAAAGCCCTCAAGTTTGGCAATTCCGGACCCACAATGCAGCACTCTGCCTGCCCTCTAGAGAAAAAAATGATTGCCTCATGAGCTGCCCAGGCACCTTAAATGAGGGTAAACCTACACAGCACTCGACTTTACCCAAATTATATAGTCTAACCTGGGCACTAATGCACTGTCGAACACATCCTGAGCCCGGACCTCCTGACCAACACCCAGAAAGCTGACCGCACACTGAGCACATAAAACCCGCCATGGCCTTATGTCATCATCTCTTCCCTACCTCAGTTTTCAGGCTTCAGAACCGAGACCTTATCTCCAATCACTGCCCAGGGGTGAGTCTGATGCAGAAATCAGAACTCCTCCTTACCCATGGCAAGAACCCTTGTGGTTGGCACGTTGTCCAACGATCAGTGTAGGAGAAACCCTGAGGCCCCGCCCATTCTTGAGTGCGACGAGGGCATACACACGCATTGTGACCCTCAGCATGAGTCCTGTCCTCTAGTAAGTCCTCTCAGTGGCTGGACCATTAGATGTCATAATGGGCTTGACATGTCCCTAGGCCCCAATTTTTAACCAGATTTCTGATTGTCCAGTCGCCCCTCCTAGGGCTCTACTCTGAAATCCCTCATTTGGTGGGACACCTGAGGTTAAAAAAGAAAACAACAACAACAACAACAACAACAAAATAAAACGGACTTCTTCCAGCCCACAGAATGAACCCAAACTCTTTGGACGGGGCCAAACCACCAGAGAGTAAGACTCGTCCATTTCCCATGAAGTCACCCAGAAATTCCACGACCATGAGTGACACGATATCCAGAGACAAAAACTTGAGCAGGAGCCTCACACTCGCCCTTCTTTCAAATCCCGAAAAGTTCTCCTCATGGTCTGTAGATCAGTCCTGCCATACCTATGACCCGAAACATAAGCCGAGTTTGTGTTTTCAGACAACTGTCCAAAAAGGGCTGGACGACACAACCTACAGGCTCAGGCCCCTGGAGCCAAACCTGAGGACTGTACTTGCCCTCTCCAAGGGAATTGTGTGTGCCCATTCCAATGGCCACAACCCTTCTAATAGGATAAACCTCCAAAGTCCCTGATATATCTCAATAGTGGTAGCTTCCCAGGAAAAACAGGGGCAATCTGAGCCCAAATGAGCCCCTACCTGCACTCAGACCCATAGACAGATGTCCCCAGAGGTAAAAAGGAAAGAACAGGCCCCTAGGCACTAATCAGATCCATTGCTTTGGTTTCCAGGCATCTCTCCTCAGAGGCCTGGATTTCAAAAGCAGCATATAGCTGTTTCTTGTTTCACCCATCAGAAAACATCTCATCTACACATGGGAAACTTGCACGTTGGAGCTGTGTCAAAGCCTCTGTTTAGGAGAACCCTTTAGGGCCCCAGTGCCACCGCTTCATTCCAAGGTCTCCATAGACACAAAAGCACATTCGGACCCATCCCCAGGGGTGTGCATTTCAACTCAGCATCCTCGGTAGCTCCCCACAGATCCAGGAGATCTAAACTGTCTTGTTGCTAGGAGACAATTGGAATGCGAGGTGGGCTACCCAGCCATCCATCCTTAGAACCCTGCTCAGAATCATTGGCCTGGAGCCAAACAACAGGTCTCAATTGTCCTGCCGAAGACTCTCTGCAGTTTGGAGCTTCTCACAACTCCCATCATGGGAAAACCCCCATGGCCTCGTGATGCCCCCCCATTCATGAAGGGGCCATCAGGGACAGAAACTCCAACCTGAGCGATCGTCTGATCCTCGCCCTGACTTCAGATGCACGAGATCTCGATTCAGGTCTGTAGATTGTGCCTGCCATGGCCTCACCCAGAAACCTAAGCCTAGCTTGTGTTCTCAGACTTTTGTCGTCAGACTACTGGCCCACAAGGCCTCCAGTTTGGCAATCCAGAACTACAATGCAGCACTCTGCCTGCCCTCCTGATAAAAAACATTGTCCTCTGGGGCTACCCAGTAACCCCAAATGAGGATCAACCTGCACCGACCTTGGCTGTACCCCAAATACATAGGCTGACCAGGGCACTAATGCCCTTTCTGACACAGCCTGAGCCTGGACCCCCTGGACCCTCCCAGACAGCTGGCCGCACACTGAGCACATCCAGCCGCCATGGCCTTAGGTCGTCATCTCTTCCCAACCTCGGTTTTCAGGTTTCAGAACCTAGACCTTATCTCCAATCACTGCCCAGGGTTGAAGGTGATGCAGAAATCAGAACTCTTTCCCCATGGCAAGAAACCTTGTGTTTGGCATGTTGTCCAACGTTCAGTGTCGTTGAAACCAGTGTGGCCCATGAGGCCCCGCCCATGCTCGCGGGCCACATTGGTCACAAACACACATTGTGACCCTCAGGCTGAGCCCAGTCCTCAAGTAAGGCCACTCAGTGGCTGGATGAAGAGATAGCATATTGGGCTTGCCATGCCCCTAGGCCCCAATTTTTCACCATAGTTCGGATTGTCCCTTCATTCTTCCCCACCGCTTTGCTTTGGAATTCCTCTTTTGGTGGGACACCTGAGGTAAGAAAACTGAAATGAGTCCTCCCATCCCACAGATTGACGAAAAGCAATTGGGAATCGGGCCAAATCCTCAGAGAGGAAGATTCGTCCATGGACCATGAGGCCTCACCGACATTCCACGGCCATCACTGATACAAAATCCAGAGACAAAAGCCTGAGCAATCGCCACAGACTCGCACTCTTCATATCCTGTAGAGTTCTTCTCATGGTTTGTAGATCGGGCCTGCCATACCTACGTCCCCAAACCTAAGCTGAGTTTGTGTTTTCAGACTTCTGTCCTCAAAGTCTTGGGCCACACGCCCTCCAGGCTGGGCCCCTGGAGCCACACATTAGGACTGTGCCTACCAATCCATGGGAATTCTGCCCATTCCATGGTCCAAAATCGTACAAATTAGGAGAAACCTCCAACGACCCTTAGGCCATCCCAATAGTGTGCGTCACCCGGAACAAACAAGGGGTGTCTGACACCAGCTGATAATCGACCTCCACTCATACCATAGATGGATGTCCCCAGAGAAGAAGATTGAACCAGACAGGACCCTAGGCCATAATAGGATCCATTGCTATGGGTTACAGGCATGTGTCCTCAAAAGCCTGATTCCAATACGAGCATAGGGTTTTTCCTGAGGCACCCATCAGAACTCATCTCGTCTCCACAAGTAAACCTGTGCATGGGAGCCATGTCCAAAGCTTAGGAAAGTACTTCAGGTTGCCGGTGCCACCGCCCCATTCCAAGGCCCTCATGGACACAAAAACACATTAGGACACATCCTCAGGAGAGTCCATTTCAACTCAGCCACCGAGGTTGCTCCCGCAGAGCCATCAGATCTAAACTGTCTTGTTGCTAGGAGACAATTGGAATGCGAGGCGGGCTTCCCAGGCATCCATCCGCGAACGGTGCTCTGGAGTCATTCCATATGGGATGTCCTGGAGCTGTCCAACAGGTCTCAATTGTCCGGAAGAAGGAATCCTGGAAGGGGGCATCCCACAACTCCCAACGTGGGAAAACCTCAATGGTCTCGAGATTCCGCTCCCTTCATGAAGCGGCCGTCATGCTCAGAAACTCCCACCTGAGCCAACGTCTGATCCTCGCCCTGACTTCAGATGCATGAGATATTGGTTCAGATCTGCAGGGGGTACCTGCCGTGCCCTCGCCCTGAAACCCAAGTCTAGCTTGTCTTCTCAGACTTCCATCCTCACACTCCTGGCCCCAAAGCCCTCAAGTTTGGCAATTCCGGACCCACAATGCAGCACTCTGCCTGCCCTCTAGAAAAAAAATGATTGCCTCATGAGCTGCCCAGGCACCTTAAATGAGGGTAAACCTACACAGCACTCGACTTTACCCAAATTATATAGTCTAACCTGGGCACTAATGCACTGTCGAACACATCCTGAGCCCGGACCTCCTGACCAACACCCAGAAAGCTGACCGCACACTGAGCACATAAAACCCGCCATGGCCTTAGGTCATCATCTCTTCCCTACCTCAGTTTTCAGGCTTCAGAACCGAGACCTTATCTCCAATCACTGCCCAGGTGTGAGTCTGATGCAGAAATCAGAACTCCTCCTTACCCATGGCAAGAACCCTTGTGGTTGGCACGTTTTCCAACGATCAGTTTAGGAGAAACCCTGAGGCCCCGCCCATTCTTGAGTGCGACGAGGGCATACACACGCATTGTGACCCTCAGCATGAGTCCTGTCCTCTAGTAAGTCCTCTCAGTGGCTGGACCATTAGATGTCATAATGGGCTTGACATGTCCCTAGGCCCCAATTTTTAACCAGATTTCTGATTGTCCAGTCGCCCCTCCTAGGGCTCTACTCTGAAATCCCTCATTTGGTGGGACACCTGAGGTTAAAAAAGAAAACAACAACAACAACAAAATAAAACGGACTTCTTCCAGCCCACAGAATGAACCCAAACTCTTTGGAAGGGGCCAAACGACCAGAGAGTAAGACTCGTCCATTTCCCATGAAGTCACCCAGAAATTCCACGACCATGAGTGACACGATATCCCGAGACAAAAACTTGAGCAGGAGCCTCACACTCGCCCTTCTTTCAAATCCCGAAAAGTTCTCCTCATGGTCTGTAGATCAGTCCTGCCATACCTATGACCTGAAACATAAGCCGAGTTTGTGTTTTCAGACAACTGTCCAAAATGGGCTGGACGACACAACCTACAGGCTCAGGCCCCTGGAGCCAAACCTGAGGACTGTACTTGCCCTCTCCAAGGGAATTGTGTGTGCCCATTCCAATGGCCACAACCCTTCTAATAGGATAAACCTCCAAAGTCCCTGATATATCTCAATAGTGGTAGCTTCCCAGGAAAAACAGGGGCAATCTGAGCCCAAATGAGCCCCTACCTGCACTCAGACCCATAGACAGATGTCCCCAGAGGTAAAAAGGAAAGAACAGGCCCCTAGGCACTAATCAGATCCATTGCTTTGGTTTCCAGGCATCTCTCCTCAGAGGCCTGGATTTCAAAAGCAGCATATAGCTGTTTCTTGTTTCACCCATCAGAAAACATCTCATCTACACATGGGAAACTTGCACGTTGGAGCTGTGTCAAAGCCTCTGTTTAGGAGAACCCTTTAGGGCCCCAGTGCCACCGCTTCATTCCAAGGTCTCCATAGACACAAAAGCACATTCGGACCCATCACCAGGGGTGTGCATTTCAACTCAGCATCCTCGGTAGCTCCCCACAGATCCAGGAGATCTAAACTGTCTTGTTGCTAGGAGACAATTGGAATGCGAGGTGGGCTACCCAGCCATCCATCCTTAGAACCCTGCTCAGAATCATTGGCCTGGAGCCAAACAACAGGTCTCAATTGTCCTGCCGAAGACTCTCTGCAGTTTGGAGCTTCTCACAACTCCCATCATGGGAAAACCCCCATGGCCTCGTGATGCCCCCCCATTCATGAAGGGGCCATCAGGGACAGAAACTCCAACCTGAGCGATCGTCTGATCCTCGCCCTGACTTCAGATGCACGAGATCTCGATTCAGGTCTGTAGATTGTGCCTGCCAGGGCCTCACCCAGAAACCTAAGCCTAGCTTGTGTTCTCAGACTTTTGTCGTCAGACTACTGGCCCACAAGGCCTCCAGTTTGGCAATCCAGAACTACAATGCAGCACTCTGCCTGCCCTCCTGATAAAAAACATTGTCCTCTGGGGCTACCCAGTAACCCCAAATGAGGATCAACCTGCACCGACCTTGGCTGTACCCCAAAAACATAGGCTGACCAGGGCACTAATGCCCTTTCTGACACAGCCTGAGCCTGGACCCCCTGGCCCCTCCCAGACAGCTGGCCGCACACTGAGCACATCCAGCCGCCATGGCCTTAGGTCGTCATCTCTTCCCAACCTCGGTTTTCAGGTTTCAGAACCTAGACCTTATCTCCAATCACTGCCCAGGGTTGAAGGTGATGCAGAAATCAGAACTCTTTCCCCATGGCAAGAAACCTTGTGTTTGGCATGTTGTCCAACGTTCAGTGTCGTTGAAACCAGTGTGGCCCATGAGGCCCCGCCCATGCTCGCGGGCCACATTGGTCACAAACACACATTGTGACCCTCAGGCTGAGCCCAGTCCTCAAGTAAGGCCACTCAGTGGCTGGATGAAGAGATAGCATATTGGGCTTGCCATGCCCCTAGGCCCCAATTTTTCACCATAGTTCGGATTGTCCCTTCATTCTTCCCCACCGCTTTGCTTTGGAATTCCTCTTTTGGTGGGACACCTGAGGTAAGAAAACTGAAATGAGTCCTCCCATCCCACAGATTGACGAAAAGCAATTGGGAATCGGGCCAAATCCTCAGAGAGGAAGATTCGTCCATGGACCATGAGGCCTCACCGACATTCCACGGCCATCACTGATACAAAATCCAGAGACAAAAGCCTGAGCAATCGCCACAGACTCGCACTCTTCATATCCTGTAGAGTTCTTCTCATGGTTTGTAGATCGGGCCTGCCATACCTACGTCCCCAAACCTAAGCTGAGTTTGTGTTTTCAGACTTCTGTCCTCAAAGTCTTGGGCCACACGCCCTCCAGGCTGGGCCCCTGGAGCCACACATTAGGACTGTGCCTACCAATCCATGGGAATTCTGCCCATTCCATGGTCCAAAATCGTACAAATTAGGAGAAACCTCCAACGACCCTTAGGCCATCCCAATAGTGTGCGTCACCCGGAACAAACAAGGGGTGTCTGACACCAGCTGATAATCGACCTCCACTCATACCATAGATGGATGTCCCCAGAGAAGAAGATTGAACCAGACAGGACCCTAGGCCATAATAGGATCCATTGCTATGGGTTACAGGCATGTGTCCTCAAAAGCCTGATTCCAATACGAGCATAGGGTTTTTCCTGAGGCACCCATCAGAACTCATCTCGTCTCCACAAGTAAACCTGTGCATGGGAGCCATGTCCAAAGCTTAGGAAAGTACTTCAGGTTGCCGGTGCCACCGCCCCATTCCAAGGCCCTCATGGACACAAAAACACATTAGGACACATCCTCAGGAGAGTCCATTTCAACTCAGCCACCGAGGTTGCTCCCGCAGAGCCATCAGATCTAAACTGTCTTGTTGCTAGGAGACAATTGGAATGCGAGGCGGGCTTCCCAGGCATCCATCCGCGAACGGTGCTCTGGAGTCATTCCATATGGGATGTCCTGGAGCTGTCCAACAGGTCTCAATTGTCCGGAAGAAGGAATCCTGGAAGGGGGCATCCCACAACTCCCAACGTGGGAAAACCTCAATGGTCTCGAGATTCCGCTCCCTTCATGAAGCGGCCGTCATGCTCAGAAACTCCCACCTGAGCCAACGTCTGATCCTCGCCCTGACTTCAGATGCATGAGATATTGGTTCAGATCTGCAGGGGGTACCTGCCGTGCCCTCGCCCTGAAACCCAAGTCTAGCTTGTCTTCTCAGACTTCCATCCTCACACTCCTGGCCCCAAAGCCCTCAAGTTTGGCAATTCCGGACCCACAATGCAGCACTCTGCCTGCCCTCTAGAAAAAAAATGATTGCCTCATGAGCTGCCCAGGCACCTTAAATGAGGGTAAACCTACACAGCACTCGACTTTACCCAAATTATATAGTCTAACCTGGGCACTAATGCACTGTCGAACACATCCTGAGCCCGGACCTCCTGACCAACACCCAGAAAGCTGACCGCACACTGAGCACATAAAACCCGCCATGGCCTTAGGTCATCATCTCTTCCCTACCTCAGTTTTCAGGCTTCAGAACCGAGACCTTATCTCCAATCACTGCCCAGGGGTGAGTCTGATGCAGAAATCAGAACTCCTCCTTACCCATGGCAAGAACCCTTGTGGTTGGCACGTTTTCCAACGATCAGTTTAGGAGAAACCCTGAGGCCCCGCCCATTCTTGAGTGCGACGAGGGCATACACACGCATTGTGACCCTCAGCATGAGTCCTGTCCTCTAGTAAGTCCTCTCAGTGGCTGGACCATTAGATGTCATAATGGGCTTGACATGTCCCTAGGCCCCAATTTTTAACCAGATTTCTGATTGTCCAGTCGCCCCTCCTAGGGCTCTACTCTGAAATCCCTCATTTGGTGGGACACCTGAGGTTAAAAAAGAAAACAACAACAACAACAAAATAAAACGGACTTCTTCCAGCCCACAGAATGAACCCAAACTCTTTGGACGGGGCCAAACCACCAGAGAGTAAGACTCGTCCATTTCCCATGAAGTCACCCAGAAATTCCACGACCATGAGTGACACGATATCCCGAGACAAAAACTTGAGCAGGAGCCTCACACTCGCCCTTCTTTCAAATCCCGAAAAGTTCTCCTCATGGTCTGTAGATCAGTCCTGCCATACCTATGACCTGAAACATAAGCCGAGTTTGTGTTTTCAGACAACTGTCCAAAATGGGCTGGACGACACAACCTACAGGCTCAGGCTCCTGGAGCCAAACCTGAGGACTGTACTTGCCCTCTCCAAGGGAATTGTGTGTGCCCATTCCAATGGCCACAACCCTTCTAATAGGATAAACCTCCAAAGTCCCTGATATATCTCAATAGTGGTAGCTTCCCAGGAAAAACAGGGGCAATCTGAGCCCAAATGAGCCCCTACCTGCACTCAGACCCATAGACAGATGTCCCCAGAGGTAAAAAGGAAAGAACAGGCCCCTAGGCACTAATCAGATCCATTGCTTTGGTTTCCAGGCATCTCTCCTCAGAGGCCTGGATTTCAAAAGCAGCATATAGCTGTTTCTTGTTTCACCCATCAGAAAGCATCTCATCTACACATGGGAAACTTGCACGTTGGAGCTGTGTCAAAGCCTCTGTTTAGGAGAACCCTTTAGGGCCCCAGTGCCACCGCTTCATTCCAAGGTCTCCATAGACACAAAAGCACATTCGGACCCATCACCAGGGGTGTGCATTTCAACTCAGCATCCTCGGTAGCTCCCCACAGATCCAGGAGATCTAAACTGTCTTGTTGCTAGGAGACAATTGGAATGCGAGGTGGGCTACCCAGCCATCCATCCTTAGAACCCTGCTCAGAATCATTGGCCTGGAGCCAAACAACAGGTCTCAATTGTCCTGCCGAAGACTCTCTGCAGTTTGGAGCTTCTCACAACTCCCATCATGGGAAAACCCCCATGGCCTCGTGATGCCCCCCCATTCATGAAGGGGCCATCAGGGACAGAAACTCCAACCTGAGCGATCGTCTGATCCTCGCCCTGACTTCAGATGCACGAGATCTCGATTCAGGTCTGTAGATTGTGCCTGCCAGGGCCTCACCCAGAAACCTAAGCCTAGCTTGTGTTCTCAGACTTTTGTCGTCAGACTACTGGCCCACAAGGCCTCCAGTTTGGCAATCCAGAACTACAATGCAGCACTCTGCCTGCCCTCCTGATAAAAAACATTGTCCTCTGGGGCTACCCAGTAACCCCAAATGAGGATCAACCTGCACCGACCTTGGCTGTACCCCAAAAACATAGGCTGACCAGGGCACTAATGCCCTTTCTGACACAGCCTGAGCCTGGACCCCCTGGCCCCTCCCAGACAGCTGGCCGCACACTGAGCACATCCAGCCGCCATGGCCTTAGGTCGTCATCTCTTCCCAACCTCGGTTTTCAGGTTTCAGAACCTAGACCTTATCTCCAATCACTGCCCAGGGTTGAAGGTGATGCAGAAATCAGAACTCTTTCCCCATGGCAAGAAACCTTGTGGTTGGCATGTTGTCCAACGTTCAGTGTCGTTGAAACCAGTGTGGCCCATGAGGCCCCGCCCATGCTCGCGGGCCACATTGGTCACAAACACACATTGTGACCCTCAGGCTGAGCCCAGTCCTCAAGTAAGGCCACTCAGTGGCTGGATGAAGAGATAGCATATTGGGCTTGCCATGCCCCTAGGCCCCAATTTTTCACCATAGTTCGGATTGTCCCTTCATTCTTCCCCACCGCTTTGCTTTGGAATTCCTCTTTTGGTGGGACACCTGAGGTAAGAAAACTGAAATGAGTCCTCCCATCCCACAGATTGACGAAAAGCAATTGGGAATCGGGCCAAATCCTCAGAGAGGAAGATTCGTCCATGGACCATGAGGCCTCACCGACATTCCACGGCCATCACTGATACAAAATCCAGAGACAAAAGCCTGAGCAATCGCCACAGACTCGCACTCTTCATATCCTGTAGAGTTCTTCTCATGGTTTGTAGATCGGGCCTGCCATACCTACGTCCCCAAACCTAAGCTGAGTTTGTGTTTTCAGACTTCTGTCCTCAAAGTCTTGGGCCACACGCCCTCCAGGCTGGGCCCCTGGAGCCACACATTAGGACTGTGCCTACCAATCCATGGGAATTCTGCCCATTCCATGGTCCAAAATCGTACAAATTAGGAGAAACCTCCAACGACCCTTAGGCCATCCCAATAGTGTGGGTCACCCGGAACAAACAAGGGGTGTCTGACACCAGCTGATAATCGACCTCCACTCATACCATAGATGGATGTCCCCAGAGAAGAAGATTGAACCAGACAGGACCCTAGGCCATAATAGGATCCATTGCTATGGGTTACAGGCATGTGTCCTCAAAAGCCTGATTCCAATACGAGCATAGGGTTTTTCCTGAGGCACCCATCAGAACTCATCTCGTCTCCACAAGTAAACCTGTGCATGGGAGCCATGTCCAAAGCTTAGGAAAGTACTTCAGGTTGCCGGTGCCACCGCCCCATTCCAAGGCCCTCATGGACACAAAAACACATTAGGACACATCCTCAGGAGAGTCCATTTCAACTCAGCCACCGAGGTTGCTCCGGCAGAGCCATCAGATCTAAACTGTCTTGTTGCTAGGAGACAATTGGAATGCGAGGCGGGCTTCCCAGGCATCCATCCGCGAACGGTGCTCTGGAGTCATTCCATATGGGATGTCCTGGAGCTGTCCAACAGGTCTCAATTGTCCGGAAGAAGGAATCCTGGAAGGGGGCATCCCACAACTCCCAACGTGGGAAAACCTCAATGGTCTCGAGATTCCGCTCCCTTCATGAAGCGGCCGTCATGCTCAGAAACTCCCACCTGAGCCAACGTCTGATCCTCGCCCTGACTTCAGATGCATGAGATATTGGTTCAGATCTGCAGGGGGTACCTGCCGTGCCCTCGCCCTGAAACCCAAGTCTAGCTTGTCTTCTCAGACTTCCATCCTCACACTCCTGGCCCCAAAGCCCTCAAGTTTGGCAATTCCGGACCCACAATGCAGCACTCTGCCTGCCCTCTAGAAAAAAAATGATTGCCTCATGAGCTGCCCAGGCACCTTAAATGAGGGTAAACCTACACAGCACTCGACTTTACCCAAATTATATAGTCTAACCTGGGCACTAATGCACTGTCGAACACATCCTGAGCCCGGACCTCCTGACCAACACCCAGAAAGCTGACCGCACACTGAGCACATAAAACCCGCCATGGCCTTAGGTCATCATCTCTTCCCTACCTCAGTTTTCAGGCTTCAGAACCGAGACCTTATCTCCAATCACTGCCCAGGGGTGAGTCTGATGCAGAAATCAGAACTCCTCCTTACCCATGGCAAGAACCCTTGTGGTTGGCACGTTTTCCAACGATCAGTTTAGGAGAAACCCTGAGGCCCCGCCCATTCTTGAGTGCGACGAGGGCATACACACGCATTGTGACCCTCAGCATGAGTCCTGTCCTCTAGTAAGTCCTCTCAGTGGCTGGACCATTAGATGTCATAATGGGCTTGACATGTCCCTAGGCCCCAATTTTTAACCAGATTTCTGATTGTCCAGTCGCCCCTCCTAGGGCTCTACTCTGAAATCCCTCATTTGGTGGGACACCTGAGGTTAAAAAAGAAAACAACAACAACAACAAAATAAAACGGACTTCTTCCAGCCCACAGAATGAACCCAAACTCTTTGGACAGGGCCAAACCACCAGAGAGTAAGACTCGTCCATTTCCCATGAAGTCACCCAGAAATTCCACGACCATGAGTGACACGATATCCCGAGACAAAAACTTGAGCAGGAGCCTCACACTCGCCCTTCTTTCAAATCCCGAAAAGTTCTCCTCATGGTCTGTAGATCAGTCCTGCCATACCTATGACCTGAAACATAAGCCGAGTTTGTGTTTTCAGACAACTGTCCAAAATGGGCTGGACGACACAACCTACAGGCTAAGGCCCCTGGAGCCAAACCTGAGGACTGTACTTGCCCTCTCCAAGGGAATTGTGTGTGCCCATTCCAATGGCCACAACCCTTCTAATAGGATAAACCTCCAAAGTCCCTGATATATCTCAATAGTGGTAGCTTCCCAGGAAAAACAGGGGCAATCTGAGCCCAAATGAGCCCCTACCTGCACTCAGACCCATAGACAGATGTCCCCAGAGGTAAAAAGGAAAGAACAGGCCCCTAGGCACTAATCAGATCCATTGCTTTGGTTTCCAGGCATCTCTCCTCAGAGGCCTGGATTTCAAAAGCAGCATATAGCTGTTTCTTGTTTCACCCATCAGAAAACATCTCATCTACACATGGGAAACTTGCACGTTGGAGCTGTGTCAAAGCCTCTGTTTAGGAGAACCCTTTAGGGCCCCAGTGCCACCGCTTCATTCCAAGGTCTCCATAGACACAAAAGCACATTCGGACCCATCACCAGGGGTGTGCATTTCAACTCAGCATCCTCGGTAGCTCCCCACAGATCCAGGAGATCTAAACTGTCTTGTTGCTAGGAGACAATTGGAATGCGAGGTGGGCTACCCAGCCATCCATCCTTAGAACCCTGCTCAGAATCATTGGCCTGGAGCCAAACAACAGGTCTCAATTGTCCTGCCGAAGACTCTCTGCAGTTTGGAGCTTCTCACAACTCCCATCATGGGAAAACCCCCATGGCCTCGTGATGCCCCCCCATTCATGAAGGGGCCATCAGGGACAGAAACTCCAACCTGAGCGATCGTCTGATCCTCGCCCTGACTTCAGATGCACGAGATCTCGATTCAGGTCTGTAGATTGTGCCTGCCAGGGCCTCACCCAGAAACCTAAGCCTAGCTTGTGTTCTCAGACTTTTGTCGTCAGACTACTGGCCCACAAGGCCTCCAGTTTGGCAATCCAGAACTACAATGCAGCACTCTGCCTGCCCTCCTGATAAAAAACATTGTCCTCTGGGGCTACCCAGTAACCCCAAATGAGGATCAACCTGCACCGACCTTGGCTGTACCCCAAAAACATAGGCTGACCAGGGCACTAATGCCCTTTCTGACACAGCCTGAGCCTGGACCCCCTGGCCCCTCCCAGACAGCTGGCCGCACACTGAGCACATCCAGCCGCCATGGCCTTAGGTCGTCATCTCTTCCCAACCTCGGTTTTCAGGTTTCAGAACCTAGACCTTATCTCCAATCACTGCCCAGGGTTGAAGGTGATGCAGAAATCAGAACTCTTTCCCCATGGCAAGAAACCTTGTGTTTGGCATGTTGTCCAACGTTCAGTGTCGTTGAAACCAGTGTGGCCCATGAGGCCCCGCCCATGCTCGCGGGCCACATTGGTCACAAACACACATTGTGACCCTCAGGCTGAGCCCAGTCCTCAAGTAAGGCCACTCAGTGGCTGGATGAAGAGATAGCATATTGGGCTTGCCATGCCCCTAGGCCCCAATTTTTCACCATAGTTCGGATTGTCCCTTCATTCTTCCCCACCGCTTTGCTTTGGAATTCCTCTTTTGGTGGGACACCTGAGGTAAGAAAACTGAAATGAGTCCTCCCATCCCACAGATTGACGAAAAGCAATTGGGAATCGGGCCAAATCCTCAGAGAGGAAGATTCGTCCATGGACCATGAGGCCTCACCGACATTCCACGGCCATCACTGATACAAAATCCAGAGACAAAAGCCTGAGCATTCGCCACAGACTCGCACTCTTCATATCCTGTAGAGTTCTTCTCATGGTTTGTAGATCGGGCCTGCCATACCTACGTCCCCAAACCTAAGCTGAGTTTGTGTTTTCAGACTTCTGTCCTCAAAGTCTTGGGCCACACGCCCTCCAGGCTCGGCCCCTGGAGTCACACATTAGGACTGTGCCTACCAATCCATGGGAATTCTGCCCATTCCATGGTCCAAAATCGTACAAATTAGGAGAAACCTCCAACGACCCTTAGGCCATCCCAATAGTGTGCGTCACCCGGAACAAACAAGGGGTGTCTGACACCAGCTGATAATCGACCTCCACTCATACCATAGATGGATGTCCCCAGAGAAGAAGATTGAACCAGACAGGACCCTAGGCCATAATAGGATCCATTGCTATGGGTTACAGGCATGTGTCCTCAAAAGCCTGATTCCAATACGAGCATAGGGTTTTTCCTGAGGCACCCATCAGAACTCATCTCGTCTCCACAAGTAAACCTGTGCATGGGAGCCATGTCCAAAGCTTAGGAAAGTACTTCAGGTTGCCGGTGCCACCGCCCCATTCCAAGGCCCTCATGGACACAAAAACACATTAGGACACATCCTCAGGAGAGTCCATTTCAACTCAGCCACCGAGGTTGCTCCGGCAGAGCCATCAGATCTAAACTGTCTTGTTGCTAGGAGACAATTGGAATGCGAGGCGGGCTTCCCAGGCATCCATCCGCGAACGGTGCTCTGGAGTCATTCCATATGGGATGTCCTGGAGCTGTCCAACAGGTCTCAATTGTCCGGAAGAAGGAATCCTGGAAGGGGGCATCCCACAACTCCCAACGTGGGAAAACCTCAATGGTCTCGAGATTCCGCTCCCTTCATGAAGCGGCCGTCATGCTCAGAAACTCCCACCTGAGCCAACGTCTGATCCTCGCCCTGACTTCAGATGCATGAGATATTGGTTCAGATCTGCAGGGGGTACCTGCCGTGCCCTCGCCCTGAAACCCAAGTCTAGCTTGTCTTCTCAGACTTCCATCCTCACACTCCTGGCCCCAAAGCCCTCAAGTTTGGCAATTCCGGACCCACAATGCAGCACTCTGCCTGCCCTCTAGAAAAAAAATGATTGCCTCATGAGCTGCCCAGGCACCTTAAATGAGGGTAAACCTACACAGCACTCGACTTTACCCAAATTATATAGTCTAACCTGGGCACTAATGCACTGTCGAACACATCCTGAGCCCGGACCTCCTGACCAACACCCAGAAAGCTGACCGCACACTGAGCACATAAAACCCGCCATGGCCTTAGGTCATCATCTCTTCCCTACCTCAGTTTTCAGGCTTCAGAACCGAGACCTTATCTCCAATCACTGCCCAGGGGTGAGTCTGATGCAGAAATCAGAACTCCTCCTTACCCATGGCAAGAACCCTTGTGGTTGGCACGTTTTCCAACGATCAGTTTAGGAGAAACCCTGAGGCCCCGCCCATTCTTGAGTGCGACGAGGGCATACACACGCATTGTGACCCTCAGCATGAGTCCTGTCCTCTAGTAAGTCCTCTCAGTGGCTGGACCATTAGATGTCATAATGGGCTTGACATGTCCCTAGGCCCCAATTTTTAACCAGATTTCTGATTGTCCAGTCGCCCCTCCTAGGGCTCTACTCTGAAATCCCTCATTTGGTGGGACACCTGAGGTTAAAAAAGAAAACAACAACAACAACAAAATAAAACGGACTTCTTCCAGCCCACAGAATGAACCCAAACTCTTTGGACGGGGCCAAACCACCAGAGAGTAAGACTCGTCCATTTCCCATGAAGTCACCCAGAAATTCCACGACCATGAGTGACACGATATCCCGAGACAAAAACTTGAGCAGGAGCCTCACACTCGCCCTTCTTTCAAATCCCGAAAAGTTCTCCTCATGGTCTGTAGATCAGTCCTGCCATACCTATGACCTGAAACATAAGCCGAGTTTGTGTTTTCAGACAACTGTCCAAAATGGGCTGGACGACACAACCTACAGGCTCAGGCCCCTGGAGCCAAACCTGAGGACTGTACTTGCCCTCTCCAAGGGAATTGTGTGTGCCCATTCCAATGGCCACAACCCTTCTAATAGGATAAACCTCCAAAGTCCCTGATATATCTCAATAGTGGTAGCTTCCCAGGAAAAACAGGGGCAATCTGAGCCCAAATGAGCCCCTACCTGCACTCAGACCCATAGACAGATGTCCCCAGAGGTAAAAAGGAAAGAACAGGCCCCTAGGCACTAATCAGATCCATTGCTTTGGTTTCCAGGCATCTCTCCTCAGAGGCCTGGATTTCAAAAGCAGCATATAGCTGTTTCTTGTTTCACCCATCAGAAAACATCTCATCTACACATGGGAAACTTGCACGTTGGAGCTGTGTCAAAGCCTCTGTTTAGGAGAACCCTTTAGGGCCCCAGTGCCACCGCTTCATTCCAAGGTCTCCATAGACACAAAAGCACATTCGGACCCATCACCAGGGGTGTGCATTTCAACTCAGCATCCTCGGTAGCTCCCCACAGATCCAGGAGATCTAAACTGTCTTGTTGCTAGGAGACAATTGGAATGCGAGGTGGGCTACCCAGCCATCCATCCTTAGAACCCTGCTCAGAATCATTGGCCTGGAGCCAAACAACAGGTCTCAATTGTCCTGCCGAAGACTCTCTGCAGTTTGGAGCTTCTCACAACTCCCATCATGGGAAAACCCCCATGGCCTCGTGATGCCCCCCCATTCATGAAGGGGCCATCAGGGACAGAAACTCCAACCTGAGCGATCGTCTGATCCTCGCCCTGACTTCAGATGCACGAGATCTCGATTCAGGTCTGTAGATTGTGCCTGCCAGGGCCTCACCCAGAAACCTAAGCCTAGCTTGTGTTCTCAGACTTTTGTCGTCAGACTACTGGCCCACAAGGCCTCCAGTTTGGCAATCCAGAACTACAATGCAGCACTCTGCCTGCCCTCCTGATAAAAAACATTGTCCTCTGGGGCTACCCAGTAACCCCAAATGAGGATCAACCTGCACCGACCTTGGCTGTACCCCAAAAACATAGGCTGACCAGGGCACTAATGCCCTTTCTGACACAGCCTGAGCCTGGACCCCCTGGCCCCTCCCAGACAGCTGGCCGCACACTGAGCACATCCAGCCGCCATGGCCTTAGGTCGTCATCTCTTCCCAACCTCGGTTTTCAGGTTTCAGAACCTAGACCTTATCTCCAATCACTGCCCAGGGTTGAAGGTGATGCAGAAATCAGAACTCTTTCCCCATGGCAAGAAACCTTGTGGTTGGCATGTTGTCCAACGTTCAGTGTCGTTGAAACCAGTGTGGCCCATGAGGCCCCGCCCATGCTCGCGGGCCACATTGGTCACAAACACACATTGTGACCCTCAGGCTGAGCCCAGTCCTCAAGTAAGGCCACTCAGTGGCTGGATGAAGAGATAGCATATTGGGCTTGCCATGCCCCTAGGCCCCAATTTTTCACCATAGTTCGGATTGTCCCTTCATTCTTCCCCACCGCTTTGCTTTGGAATTCCTCTTTTGGTGGGACACCTGAGGTAAGAAAACTGAAATGAGTCCTCCCATCCCACAGATTGACGAAAAGCAATTGGGAATCGGGCCAAATCCTCAGAGAGGAAGATTTGTCCATGGACCATGAGGCCTCACCGACATTCCACGGCCATCACTGATACAAAATCCAGAGACAAAAGCCTGAGCAATCGCCACAGACTCGCACTCTTCATATCCTGTAGAGTTCTTCTCATGGTTTGTAGATCGGGCCTGCCATACCTACGTCCCCAAACCTAAGCTGAGTTTGTGTTTTCAGACTTCTGTCCTCAAAGTCTTGGGCCACACGCCCTCCAGGCTGGGCCCCTGGAGCCACACATTAGGACTGTGCCTACCAATCCATGGGAATTCTGCCCATTCCATGGTCCAAAATCGTACAAATTAGGAGAAACCTCCAACGACCCTTAGGCCATCCCAATAGTGTGCGTCACCCGGAACAAACAAGGGGTGTCTGACACCAGCTGATAATCGACCTCCACTCATACCATAGATGGATGTCCCCAGAGAAGAAGATTGAACCAGACAGGACCCTAGGCCATAATAGGATCCATTGCTATGGGTTACAGGCATGTGTCCTCAAAAGCCTGATTCCAATACGAGCATAGGGTTTTTCCTGAGGCACCCATCAGAACTCATCTCGTCTCCACAAGTAAACCTGTGCATGGGAGCCATGTCCAAAGCTTAGGAAAGTACTTCAGGTTGCCGGTGCCACCGCCCCATTCCAAGGCCCTCATGGACACAAAAACACATTAGGACACATCCTCAGGAGAGTCCATTTCAACTCAGCCACCGAGGTTGCTCCGGCAGAGCCATCAGATCTAAACTGTCTTGTTGCTAGGAGACAATTGGAATGCGAGGCGGGCTTCCCAGGCATCCATCCGCGAACGGTGCTCTGGAGTCATTCCATATGGGATGTCCTGGAGCTGTCCAACAGGTCTCAATTGTCCGGAAGAAGGAATCCTGGAAGGGGGCATCCCACAACTCCCAACGTGGGAAAACCTCAATGGTCTCGAGATTCCGCTCCCTTCATGAAGCGGCCGTCATGCTCAGAAACTCCCACCTGAGCCAACGTCTCATCCTCGCCCTGACTTCAGATGCATGAGATATTGGTTCAGATCTGCAGGGGGTACCTGCCGTGCCCTCGCCCTGAAACCCAAGTCTAGCTTGTCTTCTCAGACTTCCATCCTCACACTCCTGGCCCCAAAGCCCTCAAGTTTGGCAATTCCGGACCCACAATGCAGCACTCTGCCTGCCCTCTAGAAAAAAAATGATTGCCTCATGAGCTGCCCAGGCACCTTAAATGAGGGTAAACCTACACAGCACTCGACTTTACCCAAATTATATAGTCTAACCTGGGCACTAATGCACTGTCGAACACATCCTGAGCCCGGACCTCCTGACCAACACCCAGAAAGCTGACCGCACACTGAGCACATAAAACCCGCCATGGCCTTAGGTCATCATCTCTTCCCTACCTCAGTTTTCAGGCTTCAGAACCGAGACCTTATCTCCAATCACTGCCCAGGGGTGAGTCTGATGCAGAAATCAGAACTCCTCCTTACCCATGGCAAGAACCCTTGTGGTTGGCACGTTTTCCAACGATCAGTTTAGGAGAAACCCTGAGGCCCCGCCCATTCTTGAGTGCGACGAGGGCATACACACGCATTGTGACCCTCAGCATGAGTCCTGTCCTCTAGTAAGTCCTCTCAGTGGCTGGACCATTAGATGTCATAATGGGCTTGACATGTCCCTAGGCCCCAATTTTTAACCAGATTTCTGATTGTCCAGTCGCCCCTCCTAGGGCTCTACTCTGAAATCCCTCATTTGGTGGGACACCTGAGGTTAAAAAAGAAAACAACAACAACAACAAAATAAAACGGACTTCTTCCAGCCCACAGAATGAACCCAAACTCTTTGGACGGGGCCAAACCACCAGAGAGTAAGACTCGTCCATTTCCCATGAAGTCACCCAGAAATTCCACGACCATGAGTGACACGATATCCCGAGACAAAAACTTGAGCAGGAGCCTCACACTCGCCCTTCTTTCAAATCCCGAAAAGTTCTCCTCATGGTCTGTAGATCAGTCCTGCCATACCTATGACCTGAAACATAAGCCGAGTTTGTGTTTTCAGACAACTGTCCAAAATGGGCTGGACGACACAACCTACAGGCTAAGGCCCCTGGAGCCAAACCTGAGGACTGTACTTGCCCTCTCCAAGGGAATTGTGTGTGCCCATTCCAATGGCCACAACCCTTCTAATAGGATAAACCTCCAAAGTCCCTGATATATCTCAATAGTGGTACCTTCCCAGGAAAAACAGGGGCAATCTGAGCCCAAATGAGCCCCTACCTGCACTCAGACCCATAGACAGATGTCCCCAGAGGTAAAAAGGAAAGAACAGGCCCCTAGGCACTAATCAGATCCATTGCTTTGGTTTCCAGGCATCTCTCCTCAGAGGCCTGGATTTCAAAAGCAGCATATAGCTGTTTCTTGTTTCACCCATCAGAAAACATCTCATCTACACATGGGAAACTTGCACGTTGGAGCTGTGTCAAAGCCTCTGTTTAGGAGAACCCTTTAGGGCCCCAGTGCCACCGCTTCATTCCAAGGTCTCCATAGACACAAAAGCACATTCGGACCCATCCCCAGGGGTGTGCATTTCAACTCAGCATCCTCGGTAGCTCCACACAGATCCAGGAGATCTAAACTGTCTTGTTGCTAGGAGACAATTGGAATGCGAGGTGGGCTACCCAGCCATCCATCCTTAGAACCCTGCTCAGAATCATTGGCCTGGAGCCAAACAACAGGTCTCAATTGTCCTGCCGAAGACTCTCTGCAGTTTGGAGCTTCTCACAACTCCCATCATGGGAAAACCCCCATGGCCTCGTGATGCCCCCCCATTCATGAAGGGGCCATCAGGGACAGAAACTCCAACCTGAGCGATCGTCTGATCCTCGCCCTGACTTCAGATGCACGAGATCTCGATGCAGGTCTGTAGATTGTGCCTGCCATGGCCTCACCCAGAAACCTAAGCCTAGCTTGTGTTCTCAGACTTTTGTCGTCAGACTACTGGCCCACAAGGCCTCCAGTTTGGCAATCCAGAACTACAATGCAGCACTCTGCCTGCCCTCCTGATAAAAAACATTGTCCTCTGGGGCTACCCAGTAACCCCAAATGAGGATCAACCTGCACCGACCTTGGCTGTACCCCAAATACATAGGCTGACCAGGGCACTAATGCCCTTTCTGACACAGCCTGAGCCTGGACCCCTGGCCCCTCCCAGACAGCTGGCCGCACACTGAGCACATCAAGCCGCCATGGCCTTAGGTCGTCATCTCTTCCCAACCTCGGTTTTCAGGTTTCAGAACCTAGACCTTATCTCCAATCACTGCCCAGGGTTGAAGGTGATGCAGAAATCAGAACTCCTTCCCCATGGCAAGAAACCTTGTGGTTGGCATGTTGTCCAACGTTCAGTGTCGTTGAAACCAGTGTGGCCCATGAGGCCCCGCCCATGGTCGCGGGCCACATTGGTCACAAACACACATTGTGACCCTCAGGCTGAGCCCAGTCCTCAAGTAAGGCCACTCAGTGGCTGGATGAAGAGATAGCATATTGGGCTTGCCATGCCCCTAGGCCCCAATTTTTCACCATAGTTCGGATTGTCCCTTCAGTCTTCCCCACGGCTTTGCTTTGGAATTCCTCTTTTGGTGGGACACCTGAGGTAACAAAACTGAAATGAGTCCTCCCATCCCACAGATTGACGAAAAGCAATTGGGAATCGGGCCAAATCCTCAGAGAGGAAGATTCGTCCATGGCCCATGAGGCCTCCCCGACATTCCACGGCCATCACTGATACAAAATCCAGAGACAAAAGCCTGAGCAATCGCCACAGACTCGCACTTTCTTCATATCCTGTAGAGTTCTTCTCATGGTTTGTAGATCGGGCCTGCCATACCTACGTCCCCAAACCTAAGCTGAGTTTGTGTTTTCAGACTTCTGTCCTCAAAGTCTTGGGCCACACGCCCTCCAGGCTGGGCCCCTGGAGTCACACATTAGGACTGTGCCTACCAATCCATGGGAATTCTGCCCATTCCATGGTCCAAAATCGTACAAATTAGGAGAAACCTCCAACGACCCTTAGGCCATCCCAATAGTGTGCGTCACCCGGAACAAACAAGGGGTGTCTGACACCAGCTGATAATCGACCTCCACTCATACCATAGATGGATGTCCCCAGAGAAGAAGATTGAACCAGACAGGACCCTAGGCCATAATAGGATCCATTGCTATGGGTTACAGGCATGTGTCCTCAAAAGCCTGATTCCAATACGAGCATAGGGTTTTTCCTGAGGCACCCATCAGAACTCATCTCGTCTCCACAAGTAAACCTGTGCATGGGAGCCATGTCCAAAGCTTAGGAAAGTACTTCAGGTTGCCGGTGCCACCGCCCCATTCCAAGGCCCTCATGGACACAAAAACACATTAGGACACATCCTCAGGAGAGTCCATTTCAACTCAGCCACCGAGGTTGCTCCGGCAGAGCCATCAGATCTAAACTGTCTTGTTGCTAGGAGACAATTGGAATGCGAGGCGGGCTTCCCAGGCATCCATCCGCGAACGGTGCTCTGGAGTCATTCCATATGGGATGTCCTGGAGCTGTCCAACAGGTCTCAATTGTCCGGAAGAAGGAATCCTGGAAGGGGGCATCCCACAACTCCCAACGTGGGAAAACCTCAATGGTCTCGAGATTCCGCTCCCTTCATGAAGCGGCCGTCATGCTCAGAAACTCCCACCTGAGCCAACGTCTGATCCTCGCCCTGACTTCAGATGCATGAGATATTGGTTCAGATCTGCAGGGGGTACCTGCCGTGCCCTCGCCCTGAAACCCAAGTCTAGCTTGTCTTCTCAGACTTCCATCCTCACACTCCTGGCCCCAAAGCCCTCAAGTTTGGCAATTCCGGACCCACAATGCAGCACTCTGCCTGCCCTCTAGAAAAAAAATGATTGCCTCATGAGCTGCCCAGGCACCTTAAATGAGGGTAAACCTACACAGCACTCGACTTTACCCAAATTATATAGTCTAACCTGGGCACTAATGCACTGTCGAACACATCCTGAGCCCGGACCTCCTGACCAACACCCAGAAAGCTGACCGCACACTGAGCACATAAAACCCGCCATGGCCTTAGGTCATCATCTCTTCCCTACCTCAGTTTTCAGGCTTCAGAACCGAGACCTTATCTCCAATCACTGCCCAGGGGTGAGTCTGATGCAGAAATCAGAACTCCTCCTTACCCATGGCAAGAACCCTTGTGGTTGGCACGTTTTCCAACGATCAGTTTAGGAGAAACCCTGAGGCCCCGCCCATTCTTGAGTGCGACGAGGGCATACACACGCATTGTGACCCTCAGCATGAGTCCTGTCCTCTAGTAAGTCCTCTCAGTGGCTGGACCATTAGATGTCATAATGGGCTTGACATGTCCCTAGGCCCCAATTTTTAACCAGATTTCTGATTGTCCAGTCGCCCCTCCTAGGGCTCTACTCTGAAATCCCTCATTTGGTGGGACACCTGAGGTTAAAAAAGAAAACAACAACAACAACAAAATAAAACGGACTTCTTCCAGCCCACAGAATGAACCCAAACTCTTTGGACGGGGCCAAACCACCAGAGAGTAAGACTCGTCCATTTCCCATGAAGTCACCCAGAAATTCCACGACCATGAGTGACACGATATCCCGAGACAAAAACTTGAGCAGGAGCCTCACACTCGCCCTTCTTTCAAATCCCGAAAAGTTCTCCTCATGGTCTGTAGATCAGTCCTGCCATACCTATGACCTGAAACATAAGCCGAGTTTGTGTTTTCAGACAACTGTCCAAAAAGGGCTGGACGACACAACCTACAGGCTCAGGCCCCTGGAGCCAAACCTGAGGACTGTACTTGCCCTCTCCAAGGGAATTGTGTGTGCCCATTCCAATGGCCACAACCCTTCTAATAGGATAAACCTCCAAAGTCCCTGATATATCTCAATAGTGGTAGCTTCCCAGGAAAAACAGGGGCAATCTGAGCCCAAATGAGCCCCTACCTGCACTCAGACCCATAGACAGATGTCCCCAGAGGTAAAAAGGAAAGAACAGGCCCCTAGGCACTAATCAGATCCATTGCTTTGGTTTCCAGGCATCTCTCCTCAGAGGCCTGGATTTCAAAAGCAGCATATAGCTGTTTCTTGTTTCACCCATCAGAAAACATCTCATCTACACATGGGAAACTTGCACGTTGGAGCTGTGTCAAAGCCTCTGTTTAGGAGAACCCTTTAGGGCCCCAGTGCCACCGCTTCATTCCAAGGTCTCCATAGACACAAAAGCACATTCGGACCCATCCCCAGGGGTGTGCATTTCAACTCAGCATCCTCGGTAGCTCCCCACAGATCCAGGAGATCTAAACTGTCTTGTTGCTAGGAGACAATTGGAATGCGAGGTGGGCTACCCAGCCATCCATCCTTAGAACCCTGCTCAGAATCATTGGCCTGGAGCCAAACAACAGGTCTCAATTGTCCTGCCGAAGACTCTCTGCAGTTTGGAGCTTCTCACAACTCCCATCATGGGAAAACCCCCATGGCCTCGTGATGCCCCCCCATTCATGAAGGGGACATCAGGGACAGAAACTCCAACCTGAGCGATCGTCTGATCCTCGCCCTGACTTCAGATGCACGAGATCTCGATTCAGGTCTGTAGATGGTGCCTGCCATGGCCTCACCCAGAAACCTAAGCCTAGCTTGTGTTCTCAGACTTTTGTCGTCAGACTACTGGCCCACAAGGCCTCCAGTTTGGCAATCCAGAACTACAATGCAGCACTCTGCCTGCCCTCCTGATAAAAAACATTGTCCTCTGGGGCTACCCAGTAACCCCAAATGAGGATCAACCTGCACCGAACTTGGCTGTACCCCAAATACTTAGGCTGACCAGGGCACTAAAGCCCTTTCTGACACAGCCTGAGCCTGGACCCCTGGCCCCTCCCAGACAGCTGGCCGCACACTGAGCACATCCAGCCGCCATGGCCTTAGGTCGTCATCTCTTCCCAACCTCGGTTTTCAGGTTTCAGAACCTAGACCTTATCTCCAATCACTGCCCAGGGTTGAAGGTGATGCAGAAATCAGAACTCCTTCCCCATGGCAAGAAACCTTGTGGTTGGCATGTTGTCCAACGTTCAGTGTCGTTGAAACCAGTGTGGCCCATGAGGCCCCGCCCATGCTCGCGGGCCACATTGGTCACAAACACACATTGTGACCCTCAGGCTGAGCCCAGTCCTCAAGTAAGGCCACTCAGTGGCTGGATGAAGAGATAGCATATTGGGCTTGCCATGCCCCTAGGCCCCAATTTTTCACCATAGTTCGGATTGTCCCTTCAGTCTTCCCCACGGCTTTGCTTTGGAATTCCTCTTTTGGTGGGACACCTGAGGTAACAAAACTGAAATGAGTCCTCCCATCCCACAGATTGACGAAAAGCAATTGGGAATCAGGCCAAATCCTCAGAGAGGAAGATTCGTCCATGGCCCATGAGGCCTCCCCGACATTCCCCGGCCATCACTGATACAAAATCCAGAGACAAAAGCCTGAGCAATCGCCACAGACTCGCACTTTCTTCATATCCTGTAGAGTTCTTCTCATGGTTTGTAGATCGGGCCTGCCATACCTACGTCCCCAAACCTAAGCTGAGTTTGTGTTTTCAGACTTCTGTCCTCAAAGTCTTGGGCCACACGCCCTCCAGGCTGGGCCCCTGGAGTCACACATTAGGACTGTTGCTACCAATCCATGGGAATTCTGCCCATTCCATGGTCCAAAATCGTACAAATTAGGAGAAACCTCTAACGACCCTTAGGCCATCCCAATAGTGTGGGTCACCCGGAACAAACAAGGGGTGTCTGACACCAGCTGATAATCGACCTCCACTCATACCATAGATGGATGTCCCCAGAGAAGAAGATTGAACCAGACAGGACCCTAGGCCATAATAGGATCCATTGCTATGGGTTACAGGCATGTGTCCTCAAAAGCCTGATTCCAATACGAGCATAGGGTTTTTCCTGAGGCACCCATCAGAACTCATCTCGTCTCCACAAGTAAACCTGTGTATGGGAGCCATGTCCAAAGCTTAGGAAAGTACTTCAGGTTGCCGGTGCCACCGCCCCATTCCAAGGCCCTCATGGACACAAAAACACATTAGGACACATCCTCAGGAAAGTCCATTTCAACTCAGCCACCGAGGTTGCTCCCGCAGAGCCATCAGATCTAAACTGTCTTGTTGCTAGGAGACAATTGGAATGCGAGGCGGGCTTCCCAGGCATCCATCCGCGAACGGTGCTCTGGAGTCATTCCATATGGGATGTCCTGGAGCTGTCCAACAGGTCTCAATTGTCCGGAAGAAGGAATCCTGGAAGGGGGCATCCCACAACTCCCAACGTGGGAAAACCTCAATGGTCTCGAGATTCCGCTCCCTTCATGAAGCGGCCGTCATGCTCAGAAACTCCCACCTGAGCCAACGTCTGATCCTCGCCCTGACTTCAGATGCATGAGATATTGGTTCAGATCTGCAGGGGGTACCTGCCGTGCCCTCGCCCTGAAACCCAAGTCTAGCTTGTCTTCTCAGACTTCCATCCTCACACTCCTGGCCCCAAAGCCCTCAAGTTTGGCAATTCCGGACCCACAATGCAGCACTCTGCCTGCCCTCTAGAAAAAAAATGATTGCCTCATGAGCTGCCCAGGCACCTTAAATGAGGGTAAACCTACACAGCACTCGACTTTACCCAAATTATATAGTCTAACCTGGGCACTAATGCACTGTCGAACACATCCTGAGCCCGGACCTCCTGACCAACACCCAGAAAGCTGACCGCACACTGAGCACATAAAACCCGCCATGGCCTTAGGTCATCATCTCTTCCCTACCTCAGTTTTCAGGCTTCAGAACCGAGACCTTATCTCCAATCACTGCCCAGGGGTGAGTCTGATGCAGAAATCAGAACTCCTCCTTACCCATGGCAAGAACCCTTGTGGTTGGCACGTTTTCCAACGATCAGTTTAGGAGAAACCCTGAGGCCCCGCCCATTCTTGAGTGCGACGAGGGCATACACACGCATTGTGACCCTCAGCATGAGTCCTGTCCTCTAGTAAGTCCTCTCAGTGGCTGGACCATTAGATGTCATAATGGGCTTGACATGTCCCTAGGCCCCAATTTTTAACCAGATTTCTGATTGTCCAGTCGCCCCTCCTAGGGCTCTACTCTGAAATCCCTCATTTGGTGGGACACCTGAGGTTAAAAAAGAAAACAACAACAACAACAAAATAAAACGGACTTCTTCCAGCCCACAGAATGAACCCAAACTCTTTGGACGGGGCCAAACCACCAGAGAGTAAGACTCGTCCATTTCCCATGAAGTCACCCAGAAATTCCACGACCATGAGTGACACGATATCCCGAGACAAAAACTTGAGCAGGAGCCTCACACTCGCCCTTCTTTCAAATCCCGAAAAGTTCTCCTCATGGTCTGTAGATCAGTCCTGCCATACCTATGACCTGAAACATAAGCCGAGTTTGTGTTTTCAGACAACTGTCCAAAATGGGCTGGACGACACAACCTACAGGCTCAGGCCCCTGGAGCCAAACCTGAGGACTGTACTTGCCCTCTCCAAGGGAATTGTGTGTGCCCATTCCAATGGCCACAACCCTTCTAATAGGATAAACCTCCAAAGTCCCTGATATATCTCAATAGTGGTAGCTTCCCAGGAAAAACAGGGGCAATCTGAGCCCAAATGAGCCCCTACCTGCACTCAGACCCATAGACAGATGTCCCCAGAGGTAAAAAGGAAAGAACAGGCCCCTAGGCACTAATCAGATCCATTGCTTTGGTTTCCAGGCATCTCTCCTCAGAGGCCTGGATTTCAAAAGCAGCATATAGCTGTTTCTTGTTTCACCCATCAGAAAACATCTCATCTACACATGGGAAACTTGCACGTTGGAGCTGTGTCAAAGCCTCTGTTTAGGAGAACCCTTTAGGGCCCCAGTGCCACCGCTTCATTCCAAGGTCTCCATAGACACAAAAGCACATTCGGACCCATCCCCAGGGGTGTGCATTTCAACTCAGCATCCTCGGTAGCTCCCCACAGATCCAGGAGATCTAAACTGTCTTGTTGCTAGGAGACAATTGGAATGCGAGGTGGGCTACCCAGCCATCCATCCTTAGAACCCTGCTCAGAATCATTGGCCTGGAGCCAAACAACAGGTCTCAATTGTCCTGCCGAAGACTCTCTGCAGTTTGGAGCTTCTCACAACTCCCATCATGGGAAAACCCCCATGGCCTCGTGATGCCCCCCCATTCATGAAGGGGCCATCAGGGACAGAAACTCCAACCTGAGCGATCGTCTGATCCTCGCCCTGACTTCAGATGCACGAGATCTCGATGCAGGTCTGTAGATTGTGCCTGCCATGGCCTCACCCAGAAACCTAAGCCTAGCTTGTGTTCTCAGACTTTTGTCGTCAGACTACTGGCCCACAAGGCCTCCAGTTTGGCAATCCAGAACTACAATGCAGCACTCTGCCTGCCCTCCTGATAAAAAACATTGTCCTCTGGGGCTACCCAGTAACCCCAAATGAGGATCAACCTGCACCGACCTTGGCTGTACCCCAAATACATAGGCTGACCAGGGCACTAATGCCCTTTCTGACACAGCCTGAGCCTGGACCCCCTGGCCCCTCCCAGACAGCTGGCCGCACACTGAGCACATCCAGCCGCCATGGCCTTAGGTCGTCATCTCTTCCCAACCTCGGTTTTCAGGTTTCAGAACCTAGACCTTATCTCCAATCACTGCCCAGGGTTGAAGGTGATGCAGAAATCAGAACTCCTTCCCCATGGCAAGAAACCTTGTGGTTGGCATGTTGTCCAAAGTTCAGTGTCGTTGAAACCAGTGTGGCCCATGAGGCCCCGCCCATGGTCGCGGGCCACATTGGTCACAAACACACATTGTGACCCTCAGGCTGAGCCCAGTCCTCAAGTAAGGCCACTCAGTGGCTGGATGAAGAGATAGCATATTGGGCTTGCCATGCCCCTAGGCCCCAATTTTTCACCATAGTTCGGATTGTCCCTTCAGTCTTCCCCACGGCTTTGCTTTGGAATTCCTCTTTTGGTGGGACACCTGAGGTAACAAAACTGAAATGAGTCCTCCCATCCCACAGATTGACGAAAAGCAATTGGGAATCGGGCCAAATCCTCAGAGAGGAAGATTCGTCCATGGCCCATGAGGCCTCCCCGACATTCCACGGCCATCACTGATACAAAATCCAGAGACAAAAGCCTGAGCAATCGCCACAGACTCGCACTTTCTTCATATCCTGTAGAGTTCCTCTCATGGTTTGTAGATCGGGCCTGCCATACCTACGTCCCCAAACCTAAGCTGAGTTTGTGTTTTCAGACTTCTGTCCTCAAAGTCTTGGGCCACACGCCCTCCAGGCTGGGCCCCTGGAGTCACACATTAGGACTGTGCCTACCAATCCATGGGAATTCTGCCCATTCCATGGTCCAAAATCGTACAAATTAGGAGAAACCTCCAACGACCCTTAGGCCATCCCAATAGTGTGGGTCACCCGGAACAAACAAGGGGTGTCTGACACCAGCTGATAATCGACCTCCACTCATACCATAGATGGATGTCCCCAGAGAAGAAGATTGAACCAGACAGGACCCTAGGCCATAATAGGATCCATTGCTATGGGTTACAGGCATGTGTCCTCAAAAGCCTGATTCCAATACGAGCATAGGGTTTTTCCTGAGGCACCCATCAGAACTCATCTCGTCTCCACAAGTAAACCTGTGCATGGGAGCCATGTCCAAAGCTTAGGAAAGTACTTCAGGTTGCCGGTGCCACCGCCCCATTCCAAGGCCCTCATGGACACAAAAACACATTAGGACACATCCTCAGGAAAGTCCATTTCAACTCAGCCACCGAGGTTGCTCCCGCAGAGCCATCAGATCTAAACTGTCTTGTTGCTAGGAGACAATTGGAATGCGAGGCGGGCTTCCCAGGCATCCATCCGCGAACGGTGCTCTGGAGTCATTCCATATGTGATGTCCTGGAGCTGTCCAACAGGTCTCAATTGTCCGGAAGAAGGAATCCTGGAAGGGGGCATCCCACAACTCCCAACGTGGGAAAACCTCAATGGTCTCGAGATTCCGCTCCCTTCATGAAGCGGCCGTCATGCTCAGAAACTCCCACCTGAGCCAACGTCTGATCCTCGCCCTGACTTCAGATGCATGAGATATTGGTTCAGATCTGCAGGGGGTACCTGCCGTGCCCTCGCCCTGAAACCCAAGTCTAGCTTGTCTTCTCAGACTTCCATCCTCACACTCCTGGCCCCAAAGCCCTCAAGTTTGGCAATTCCGGACCCACAATGCAGCACTCTGCCTGCCCTCTAGAAAAAAAATGATTGCCTCATGAGCTGCCCAGGCACCTTAAATGAGGGTAAACCTACACAGCACTCGACTTTACCCAAATTATATAGTCTAACCTGGGCACTAATGCACTGTCGAACACATCCTGAGCCCGGACCTCCTGACCAACACCCAGAAAGCTGACCGCACACTGAGCACATAAAACCCGCCATGGCCTTAGGTCATCATCTCTTCCCTACCTCAGTTTTCAGGCTTCAGAACCGAGACCTTATCTCCAATCACTGCCCAGGGGTGAGTCTGATGCAGAAATCAGAACTCCTCCTTACCCATGGCAAGAACCCTTGTGGTTGGCACGTTTTCCAACGATCAGTTTAGGAGAAACCCTGAGGCCCCGCCCATTCTTGAGTGCGACGAGGGCATACACACGCATTGTGACCCTCAGCATGAGTCCTGTCCTCTAGTAAGTCCTCTCAGTGGCTGGACCATTAGATGTCATAATGGGCTTGACATGTCCCTAGGCCCCAATTTTTAACCAGATTTCTGATTGTCCAGTCGCCCCTCCTAGGGCTCTACTCTGAAATCCCTCATTTGGTGGGACACCTGAGGTTAAAAAAGAAAACAACAACAACAACAAAATAAAACGGACTTCTTCCAGCCCACAGAATGAACCCAAACTCTTTGGACGGGGCCAAACCACCAGAGAGTAAGACTCGTCCATTTCCCATGAAGTCACCCAGAAATTCCACGACCATGAGTGACACGATATCCCGAGACAAAAACTTGAGCAGGAGCCTCACACTCGCCCTTCTTTCAAATCCCGAAAAGTTCTCCTCATGGTCTGTAGATCAGTCCTGCCATACCTATGACCTGAAACATAAGCCGAGTTTGTGTTTTCAGACAACTGTCCAAAAAGTGCTGGACGACACAACCTACAGGCTCAGGCCCCTGGAGCCAAACCTGAGGACTGTACTTGCCCTCTCCAAGGGAATTGTGTGTGCCCATTCCAATGGCCACAACCCTTCTAATAGGATAAACCTCCAAAGTCCCTGATATATCTCAATAGTGGTAGCTTCCCAGGAAAAACAGGGGCAATCTGAGCCCAAATGAGCCCCTACCTGCACTCAGACCCATAGACAGATGTCCCCAGAGGTAAAAAGGAAAGAACAGGCCCCTAGGCACTCATCAGATCCATTGCTTTGGTTTCCAGGCATCTCTCCTCAGAGGCCTGGATTTCAAAAGCAGCATATAGCTGTTTCTTGTTTCACCCATCAGAAAACATCTCATCTACACATGGGAAACTTGCACGTTGGAGCTGTGTCAAAGCCTCTGTTTAGGAGAACCCTTTAGGGCCCCAGTGCCACCGCTTCATTCCAAGGTCTCCATAGACACAAAAGCACATTCGGACCCATCCCCAGGGGTGTGCATTTCAACTCAGCATCCTCGGTAGCTCCCCACAGATCCAGGAGATCTAAACTGTCTTGTTGCTAGGAGACAATTGGAATGCGAGGTGGGCTACCCAGCCATCCATCCTTAGAACCCTGCTCAGAATCATTGGCCTGGAGCCAAACAACAGGTCTCAATTGTCCTGCCGAAGACTCTCTGCAGTTTGGAGCTTCTCACAACTCCCATCATGGGAAAACCCCCATGGCCTCGTGATGCCCCCCCATTCATGAAGGGGCCATCAGGGACAGAAACTCCAACCTGAGCGATCGTCTGATCCTCGCCCTGACTTCAGATGCACGAGATCTCGATGCAGGTCTGTAGATTGTGCCTGCCATGGCCTCACCCAGAAACCTAAGCCTAGCTTGTGTTCTCAGACTTTTGTCGTCAGACTACTGGCCCACAAGGCCTCCAGTTTGGCAATCCAGAACTACAATGCAGCACTCTGCCTGCCCTCCTGATAAAAAACATTGTCCTCTGGGGCTACCCAGTAACCCCAAATGAGGATCAACCTGCACCGACCTTGGCTGTACCCCAAATACATAGGCTGACCAGGGCACTAATGCCCTTTCTGACACAGCCTGAGCCTGGACCCCCTGGCCCCTCCCAGACAGCTGGCCGCACACTGAGCACATCCAGCCGCCATGGCCTTAGGTCGTCATCTCTTCCCAACCTCGGTTTTCAGGTTTCAGAACCTAGACCTTATCTCCAATCACTGCCCAGGGTTGCAGGTGATGCAGAAATCAGAACTCCTTCCCCATGGCAAGAAACCTTGTGGTTGGCATGTTGTCCAACGTTCAGTGTCGTTGAAACCAGTGTGGCCCATGAGGCCCCGCCCATGGTCGCGGGCCACATTGGTCACAAACACACATTGTGACCCTCAGGCTGAGCCCAGTCCTCAAGTAAGGCCACTCAGTGGCTGGATGAAGAGATAGCATATTGGGCTTGCCATGCCCCTAGGCCCCAATTTTTCACCATAGTTCGGATTGTCCCTTCAGTCTTCCCCACGGCTTTGCTTTGGAATTCCTCTTTTGGTGGGACACCTGAGGTAACAAAACTGAAATGAGTCCTCCCATCCCACAGATTGACGAAAAGCAATTGGGAATCGGGCCAAATCCTCAGAGAGGAAGATTCGTCCATGGCCCATGAGGCCTCCCCGACATTCCACGGCCATCACTGATACAAAATCCAGAGACAAAAGCCTGAGCAATCGCCACAGACTCGCACTTTCTTCATATCCTGTAGAGTTCTTCTCATGGTTTGTAGATCGGGCCTGCCATACCTACGTCCCCAAACCTAAGCTGAGTTTGTGTTTTCAGACTTCTGTCCTCAAAGTCTTGGGCCACACGCCCTCCAGGCTGGGCCCCTGGAGTCACACATTAGGACTGTGCCTACCAATCCATGGGAATTCTGCCCATTCCATGGTCCAAAATCGTACAAATTAGGAGAAACCTCCAATGACCCTTAGGCCATCCCAATAGTGTGGGTCACCCGGAACAAACAAGGGGTGTCTGACACCAGCTGATAATCGACCTCCACTCATACCATAGATGGATGTCCCCAGAGAAGAAGATTGAACCAGACAGGACCCTAGGCCATAATAGGATCCATTGCTATGGGTTACAGGCATGTGTCCTCAAAAGCCTGATTCCAATACGAGCATAGGGTTTTTCCTGAGGCACCCATCAGAACTCATCTCGTCTCCACAAGTAAACCTGTGCATGGGAGCCATGTCCAAAGCTTAGGAAAGTACTTCAGGTTGCCGGTGCCACCGCCCCATTCCAAGGCCCTCATGGACACAAAAACACATTAGGACACATCCTCAGGAAAGTCCATTTCAACTCAGCCACCGAGGTTGCTCCCGCAGAGCCATCAGATCTAAACTGTCTTGTTGCTAGGAGACAATTGGAATGCGAGGCGGGCTTCCCAGGCATCCATCCGCGAACGGTGCTCTGGAGTCATTCCATATGGGATGTCCTGGAGCTGTCCAACAGGTCTCAATTGTCCGGAAGAAGGAATCCTGGAAGGGGGCATCCCACAACTCCCAACGTGGGAAAACCTCAATGGTCTCGAGATTCCGCTCCCTTCATGAAGCGGCCGTCATGCTCAGAAACTCCCACCTGAGCCAACGTCTGATCCTCGCCCTGACTTCAGATGCATGAGATATTGGTTCAGATCTGCAGGGGGTACCTGCCGTGCCCTCGCCCTGAAACCCAAGTCTAGCTTGTCTTCTCAGACTTCCATCCTCACACTCCTGGCCCCAAAGCCCTCAAGTTTGGCAATTCCGGACCCACAATGCAGCACTCTGCCTGCCCTCTAGAAAAAAAATGATTGCCTCATGAGCTGCCCAGGCACCTTAAATGAGGGTAAACCTACACAGCACTCGACTTTACCCAAATTATATAGTCTAACCTGGGCACTAATGCACTGTCGAACACATCCTGAGCCCGGACCTCCTGACCAACACCCAGAAAGCTGACCGCACACTGAGCACATAAAACCCGCCATGGCCTTAGGTCATCATCTCTTCCCTACCTCAGTTTTCAGGCTTCAGAACCGAGACCTTATCTCCAATCACTGCCCAGGGGTGAGTCTGATGCAGAAATCAGAACTCCTCCTTACCCATGGCAAGAACCCTTGTGGTTGGCACGTTTTCCAACGATCAGTTTAGGAGAAACCCTGAGGCCCCGCCCATTCTTGAGTGCGACGAGGGCATACACACGCATTGTGACCCTCAGCATGAGTCCTGTCCTCTAGTAAGTCCTCTCAGTGGCTGGACCATTAGATGTCATAATGGGCTTGACATGTCCCTAGGCCCCAATTTTTAACCAGATTTCTGATTGTCCAGTCGCCCCTCCTAGGGCTCTACTCTGAAATCCCTCATTTGGTGGGACACCTGAGGTTAAAAAAGAAAACAACAACAACAACAAAATAAAACGGACTTCTTCCAGCCCACAGAATGAACCCAAACTCTTTGGACGGGGCCAAACCACCAGAGAGTAAGACTCGTCCATTTCCCATGAAGTCACCCAGAAATTCCACGACCATGAGTGACACGATATCCCGAGACAAAAACTTGAGCAGGAGCCTCACACTCGCCCTTCTTTCAAATCCCGAAAAGTTCTCCTCATGGTCTGTAGATCAGTCCTGCCATACCTATGACCTGAAACATAAGCCGAGTTTGTGTTTTCAGACAACTGTCCAAAAAGGGCTGGACGACACAACCTACAGGCTCAGGCCCCTGGAGCCAAACCTGAGGACTGTACTTGCCCTCTCCAAGGGAATTGTGTGTGCCCATTCCAATGGCCACAACCCTTCTAATAGGATAAACCTCCAAAGTCCCTGATATATCTCAATAGTGGTAGCTTCCCAGGAAAAACAGGGGCAATCTGAGCCCAAATGAGCCCCTACCTGCACTCAGACCCATAGACAGATGTCCCCAGAGGTAAAAAGGAAAGAACAGGCCCCTAGGCACTAATCAGATCCATTGCTTTGGTTTCCAGGCATCTCTCCTCAGAGGCCTGGATTTCAAAAGCAGCATATAGCTGTTTCTTGTTTCACCCATCAGAAAACATCTCATCTACACATGGGAAACTTGCACGTTGGAGCTGTGTCAAAGCCTCTGTTTAGGAGAACGCTTTAGGGCCCCAGTGCCACCGCTTCATTCCAAGGTCTCCATAGACACAAAAGCACATTCGGACCCATCCCCAGGGGTGTGCATTTCAACTCAGCATCCTCGGTAGCTCCCCACAGATCCAGGAGATCTAAACTGTCTTGTTGCTAGGAGACAATTGGAATGCGAGGTGGGCTACCCAGCCCTCCATCCTTAAAACCCTGCTCAGAATCATTGGCCTGGAGCCAAACAACAGGTCTCAATTGTCCTGCCGAAGACTCTCTGCAGTTTGGAGCTTCTCACAACTCCCATCATGGGAAAACCCCCATGGCCTCGTGATGCCCCCCCATTCATGAAGGGGCCATCAGGGACAGAAACTCCAACCTGAGCGATCGTCTGATCCTCGCCCTGACTTCAGATGCACGAGATCTCGATGCAGGTCTGTAGATTGTGCCTGCCATGGCCTCACCCAGAAACCTAAGCCTAGCTTGTGTTCTCAGACTTTTGTCCTCAGACTACTGGCCCACAAGGCCTCCAGTTTGGCAATCCAGAACTACAATGCAGCACTCTGCCTGCCCTCCTGATAAAAAACATTGTCCTCTGGGGCTACCCAGTAACCCCAAATGAGGATCAACCTGCACCGACCTTGGCTGTACCCCAAATACATAGGCTGACCAGGGCACTAATGCCCTTTCTGACACAGCCTGAGCCTGGACCCCCTGGCCCCTCCCAGACAGCTGGCCGCACACTGAGCACATCCAGCCGCCATGGCCTTAGGTCGTCATCTCTTCCCAACCTCGGTTTTCAGGTTTCAGAACCTAGACCTTATCTCCAATCACTGCCCAGGGTTGAAGGTGATGCAGAAATCAGAACTCCTTCCCCATGGCAAGAAACCTTGTGGTTGGCATGTTGTCCAACGTTCAGTGTCGTTGAAACCAGTGTGGCCCATGAGGCCCCGCCCATGGTCGCGGGCCACATTGGTCACAAACACACATTGTGACCCTCAGGCTGAGCCCAGTCCTCAAGTAAGGCCACTCAGTGGCTGGATGAAGAGATAGCATATTGGGCTTGCCATGCCCCTAGGCCCCAATTTTTCACCATAGTTCGGATTGTCCCTTCAGTCTTCCCCACGGCTTTGCTTTGGAATTCCTCTTTTGGTGGGACACCTGAGGTAACAAAACTGAAATGAGTCCTCCCATCCCACAGATTGACGAAAAGCAATTGGGAATCGGGCCAAATCCTCAGAGAGGAAGATTCGTCCATGGCCCATGAGGCCTCCCCGACATTCCACGGCCATCACTGATACAAAATCCAGAGACAAAAGCCTGAGCAATCGCCACAGACTCGCACTTTCTTCATATCCTGTAGAGTTCTTCTCATGGTTTGTAGATCGGGCCTGCCATACCTACGTCCCCAAACCTAAGCTGAGTTTGTGTTTTCAGACTTCTGTCCTCAAAGTCTTGGGCCACACGCCCTCCAGGCTGGGCCCCTGGAGTCACACATTAGGACTGTGCCTACCAATCCATGGGAATTCTGCCCATTCCATGGTCCAAAATCGTACAAATTAGGAGAAACCTCCAACGACCCTTAGGCCATCCCAATAGTGTGGGTCACCCGGAACAAACAAGGGGTGTCTGACACCAGCTGATAATCGACCTCCACTCATACCATAGATGGATGTCCCCAGAGAAGAAGATTGAACCAGACAGGACCCTAGGCCATAATAGGATCCATTGCTATGGGTTACAGGCATGTGTCCTCAAAAGCCTGATTCCAATACGAGCATAGGGTTTTTCCTGAGGCACCCATCAGAACTCATCTCGTCTCCACAAGTAAACCTGTGCATGGGAGCCATGTCCAAAGCTTAGGAAAGTACTTCAGGTTGCCGGTGCCACCGCCCCATTCCAAGGCCCTCATGGACACAAAAACACATTAGGACACATCCTCAGGAAAGTCCATTTCAACTCAGCCACCGAGGTTGCTCCCGCAGAGCCATCAGATCTAAACTGTCTTGTTGCTAGGAGACAATTGGAATGCGAGGCGGGCTTCCCAGGCATCCATCCGCGAACGGTGCTCTGGAGTCATTCCATATGGGATGTCCTGGAGCTGTCCAACAGGTCTCAATTGTCCGGAAGAAGGAATCCTGGAAGGGGGCATCCCACAACTCCCAACGTGGGAAAACCTCAATGGTCTCGAGATTCCGCTCCCTTCATGAAGCGGCCGTCATGCTCAGAAACTCCCACCTGAGCCAACGTCTGATCCTCGCCCTGACTTCAGATGCATGAGATATTGGTTCAGATCTGCAGGGGGTACCTGCCGTGCCCTCGCCCTGAAACCCAAGTCTAGCTTGTCTTCTCAGACTTCCATCCTCACACTCCTGGCCCCAAAGCCCTCAAGTTTGGCAATTCCGGACCCACAATGCAGCACTCTGCCTGCCCTCTAGAAAAAAAATGATTGCCTCATGAGCTGCCCAGGCACCTTAAATGAGGGTAAACCTACACAGCACTCGACTTTACCCAAATTATATAGTCTAACCTGGGCACTAATGCACTGTCGAACACATCCTGAGCCCGGACCTCCTGACCAACACCCAGAAAGCTGACCGCACACTGAGCACATAAAACCCGCCATGGCCTTAGGTCATCATCTCTTCCCTACCTCAGTTTTCAGGCTTCAGAACCGAGACCTTATCTCCAATCACTGCCCAGGGGTGAGTCTGATGCAGAAATCAGAACTCCTCCTTACCCATGGCAAGAACCCTTGTGGTTGGCACGTTTTCCAACGATCAGTTTAGGAGAAACCCTGAGGCCCCGCCCATTCTTGAGTGCGACGAGGGCATACACACGCATTGTGACCCTCAGCATGAGTCCTGTCCTCTAGTAAGTCCTCTCAGTGGCTGGACCATTAGATGTCATAATGGGCTTGACATGTCCCTAGGCCCCAATTTTTAACCAGATTTCTGATTGTCCAGTCGCCCCTCCTAGGGCTCTACTCTGAAATCCCTCATTTGGTGGGACACCTGAGGTTAAAAAAGAAAACAACAACAACAACAAAATAAAACGGACTTCTTCCAGCCCACAGAATGAACCCAAACTCTTTGGACGGGGCCAAACCACCAGAGAGTAAGACTCGTCCATTTCCCATGAAGTCACCCAGAAATTCCACGACCATGAGTGACACGATATCCCGAGACAAAAACTTGAGCAGGAGCCTCACACTCGCCCTTCTTTCAAATCCCGAAAAGTTCTCCTCATGGTCTGTAGATCAGTCCTGCCATACCTATGACCTGAAACATAAGCCGAGTTTGTGTTTTCAGACAACTGTCCAAAATGGGCTGGACGACACAACCTACAGGCTCAGGCCCCTGGAGCCAAACCTGAGGACTGTACTTGCCCTCTCCAAGGGAATTGTGTGTGCCCATTCCAATGGCCACAACCCTTCTAATAGGATAAACCTCCAAAGTCCCTGATATATCTCAATAGTGGTAGCTTCCCAGGAAAAACAGGGGCAATCTGAGCCCAAATGAGCCCCTACCTGCACTCAGACCCATAGACAGATGTCCCCAGAGGTAAAAAGGAAAGAACAGGCCCCTAGGCACTAATCAGATCCATTGCTTTGGTTTCCAGGCATCTCTCCTCAGAGGCCTGGATTTCAAAAGCAGCATATAGCTGTTTCTTGTTTCACCCATCAGAAAACATCTCATCTACACATGGGAAACTTGCACGTTGGAGCTGTGTCAAAGCCTCTGTTTAGGAGAACCCTTTAGGGCCCCAGTGCCACCGCTTCATTCCAAGGTCTCCATAGACACAAAAGCACATTCGGACCCATCCCCAGGGGTGTGCATTTCAACTCAGCATCCTCGGTAGCTCCCCACAGATCCAGGAGATCTAAACTGTCTTGTTGCTAGGAGACAATTGGAATGCGAGGTGGGCTACCCAGCCATCCATCCTTAGAACCCTGCTCAGAATCATTGGCCTGGAGCCAAACAACAGGTCTCAATTGTCCAGCCGAAGACTCTCTGCAGTTTGGAGCTTCTCACAACTCCCATCATGGGAAAACCCCCATGGCCTCGTGATGCCCCCCCATTCATGAAGGGGCCATCAGGGACAGAAACTCCAACCTGAGCGATCGTCTGATCCTCGCCCTGACTTCAGATGCACGAGATCTCGATTCAGGTCTGTAGATTGTGCCTGCCAGGGCCTCACCCAGAAACCTAAGCCTAGCTTGTGTTCTCAGACTTTTGTCATCAGACTACTGGCCCACAAGGCCTCCAGTTTGGCAATCCAGAACTACAATGCAGCACTCTGCCTGCCCTCCTGATAAAAAACATTGTCCTCTGGGGCTACCCAGTAACCCCAAATGAGGATCAACCTGCACCGACCTTGGCTGTACCCCAAATACATAGGCTGACCAGGGCACTAATGCCCTTTCTGACACAGCCTGAGCCTGGACCCCTGGCCCCTCCCAGACAGCTGGACGCACACTGAGCACATCCAGCCGCCATGGCCTTAGGTCGTCATCTCTTCCCAACCTCGGTTTTCAGGTTTCAGAACCTAGACCTTATCTCCAATCACTGCCCAGGGTTGAAGGTGATGCAGAAATCAGAACTCCTTCCCCATGGCAAGAAACCTTGTGGTTGGCATGTTGTCCAACGTTCAGTGTCGTTGAAACCAGTGTGGCCCATGAGGCCCCGCCCATGCTCGCGGGCCACATTGGTCACAAACACACATTGTGACCCTCAGGCTGAGCCCAGTCCTCAAGTAAGGCCACTCAGTGGCTGGATGAAGAGATAGCATATTGGGCTTGCCATGCCCCTTGGCCCCAATTTTTAACCATAGTTCGGATTGTCCCTTCAGTCTTCCCCACGGCTTTGCTTTGGAATTCCTCTTTTGGTGGGACACCTGAGGTAACAAAACTGAAATGAGTCCTCCCATCCCACAGATTGACGAAAAGCAATTGGGAATCAAGCCAAATCCTCAGAGAGGAAGATTCGTCCATGGCCCATGAGGCCTCCCCGACATTCCCCGGCCATCACTGATACAAAATCCAGAGACAAAAGCCTGAGCAATCGCCACAGACTCGCACTTTCTTCATATCCTATAGAGTTCTTCTCATGGTTTGTAGATCGGGCCTGCCATACCTACGTCCCCAAACCTAAGCTGAGGTTGTGTTTTCAGACTTCTGTCCTCAAAGTCTTGGGCCACACGCCCTCCAGGCTGGGCCCCTGGAGTCACACATTAGGACTGTGCCTACCAATCCATTGTAATTCTGCCCATTCCATGGTCCAAAATCGTACAAATTAGGAGAAACCTCCAACGACCCTTAGGCCATCCCAATAGTGTGGGTCACCCGGAACAAACAAGGGGTGTCTGACACCAGCTGATAATCGACCTCCACTCATACCATAGATGGATGTCCCCAGAGAAGAAGTTTGAACCGGACAGGACCCTAGGCCATAATAGGATCCATTGCTATGGGTTACAGGCATGTGTCCTCAAAAGCCTGATTCCAATACGAGCATAGGGTTTTTCCTGAGGCACCCATCAGAACTCATCTCGTCTCCACAAGTAAACCTGTGCATGGGAGCCATGTCCAAAGCTTAGGAAAGTACTTCAGGTTGCCGGTGCCACCGCCCCATTCCAAGGCCCTCATGGACACAAAAACACATTAGGACACATCCTCAGGAAAGTCCATTTCAACTCAGCCACCGAGGTTGCTCCCGCAGAGCCATCAGATCTAAACTGTCTTGTTGCTAGGAGACAATTGGAATGCGAGGCGGGCTTCCCAGGCATCCATCCGCGAACGGTGCTCTGGAGTCATTCCATATGGGATGTCCTGGAGCTGTCCAACAGGTCTCAATTGTCCGGAAGAAGGAATCCTGGAAGGGGGCATCCCACAACTCCCAACGTGGGAAAACCTCAATGGTCTCGAGATTCCGCTCCCTTCATGAAGCGGCCGTCATGCTCAGAAACTCCCACCTGAGCCAACGTCTCATCCTCGCCCTGACTTCAGATGCATGAGATATTGGTTCAGATCTGCAGGGGGTACCTGCCGTGCCCTCGCCCTGAAACCCAAGTCTAGCTTGTCTTCTCAGACTTCCATCCTCACACTCCTGGCCCCAAAGCCCTCAAGTTTGGCAATTCCGGACCCACAATGCAGCACTCTGCCTGCCCTCTAGAAAAAAAATGATTGCCTCATGAGCTGCCCAGGCACCTTAAATGAGGGTAAACCTACACAGCACTCGACTTTACCCAAATTATATAGTCTAACCTGGGCACTAATGCACTGTCGAACACATCCTGAGCCCGGACCTCCTGACCAACACCCAGAAAGCTGACCGCACACTGAGCACATAAAACCCGCCATGGCCTTAGGTCATCATCTCTTCCCTATCTCAGTTTTCAGGCTTCAGAATCGAGACCTTATCTCCAATCACTGCCCAGGGGTGAGTCTGATGCAGAAATCAGAACTCATCCTTACCCATGGCAAGAACCCTTGTGGTTGGCACGTTGTCCAACGATCAGTGTAGGAGAAACCCTGAGGCCCCGCCCATTCTTGAGTGCGACGAGGGCATACACACGCATTGTGACCCTCAGCATGAGTCCTGTCCTCTAGTAAGTCCTCTCAGTGGCTGGACCATTAGATGTCATAATGGGCTTGACATGTCCCTAGGCCCCAATTTTTAACCAGATTTCTGATTGTCCAGTCGCCCCTCCTAGGGCTCTACTCTGAAATCCCTCATTTGGTGGGACACCTGAGGTTAAAAAAGAAAACAACAACAACAACAAAATAAAACGGACTTCTTCCAGCCCACAGAATGAACCCAAACTCTTTGGACGGGGCCAAACCACCAGAGAGTAAGACTCGTCCATTTCCCATGAAGTCACCCAGAAATTCCACGACCATGAGTGACACGGTATCCAGAGACAAAAACTTGAGCAGGAGCCTCACACTCGCCCTTCTTTCAAATCCCGAAAAGTTCTCCTCATGGTCTGTAGATCAGTCCTGCCATACCTATGACCTGAAACATAAGCCGAGTTTGTGTTTTCAGACAACTGTCCAAAAAGGGCTGGACGACACAACCTACAGGCTCAGGCCCCTGGAGCCAAACCTGAGGACTGTACTTGCCCTCTCCAAGGGAATTGTGTGTGCCCATTCCAATGGCCACAACCCTTCTAATAGGATAAACCTCCAAAGTCCCTGATATATCTCAATAGTGGTAGCTTCCCAGGAAAAACAGGGGCAATCTGAGCCCAAATGAGCCCCTACCTGCACTCAGACCCATAGACAGATGTCCCCAGAGGTAAAAAGGAAAGAACAGGCCCCTAGGCACTAATCAGATCCATTGCTTGGTTTCCAGGCATCTCTCCTCAGAGGCCTGGATTTCAAAAGCAGCATATAGCTGTTTCTTGTTTCACCCATCAGAAAACATCTCATCTACACATGGGAAACTTGCACATTGGAGCTGTGTCAAAGCCTCTGTTTAGGAGAACCCTTTAGGGCCCCAGAGCCACCGCTTCATTCCAAGGTCTCCATAGACACAAAAGCACATTCGGACCCATCCCCAGGGGTGTGCATTTCAACTCAGCATCCTCGGTAGCTCCCCACAGATCCAGGAGATCTAAACTGTCTTGTTGCTAGGAGACAATTGGAATGCGAGGTGGGCTACCCAGCCATCCATCCTTAGAACCCTGCTCAGAATCATTGGCCTGGAGCCAAACAACAGGTCTCAATTGTCCTGCCGAAGACTCTCTGCAGTTTGGAGCTTCTCACAACTCCCATCATGGGAAAACCCCCATGGCCTCGTGATGCCCCCCCATTCATGAAGGGGCCATCAGGGACAGAAACTCCAACCTGAGCGATCGTCTGATCCTCGCCCTGACTTCAGATGCACGAGATCTCGATGCAGGTCTGTAGATTGTGCCTGCCATGGCCTCACCCAGAAACCTAAGCCTAGCTTGTGTTCTCAGACTTTTGTCGTCAGACTACTGGCCCACAAGGCCTCCAGTTTGGCAATCCAGAACTACAATGCAGCACTCTGCCTGCCCTCCAGATAAAAATCATTGTCCTCTGGGGCTACCCAGTAACCCCAAATGAGGATCAACCTGCACCGACCTTGGCTGTACCCCAAATACATAGGCTGACCAGGGCACTAATGCCCTTTCTGACACAGCCTGAGCCTGGACCCCCGGCCCCTCCCAGACAGCTGGCCGCACACTGAGCACATCGAGCCGCCATGGCCTTAGGTCGTCATCTCTTCCCAACCTCGGTTTTCAGGTTTCAGAACCTAGACCTTATCTCCAATCACTGTCCATGTTGAAGGTGATGCAGAAATCAGAACTCATTCCCAATGGCAAGAAACCTTGTGGTTGGCATGTTGTCCAACGTTCAGTGTCGTTGAAACCAGTGTGGCCCATGAGGCCCCGCCCATGCTCGCGGGCCACATTGGTCACAAACACACATTGTGACCCTCAGGCTGAGCCCAGTCCTCAAGTAAGGCCACTCAGTGGCTGGATGAAGAGATAGCATATTGGGCTTGCCATGCCCCTAGGCCCCAATTTTTAACCATAGTTCGGGTTGTCCCTTCAGTCTTCCCCACGGCTTTGCTTTGGAATTCCTCTTTTGGTGGGACACCTGAGGTAACAAAACTGAAATGAGTCCTCCCATCCCACAGAGTGACGAAAAGCAATTGGGAATCGGGCCAAATCCTCAGAGAGGAAGATTCGTCCATGGCCCATGAGGCCTCCCCGTCATTCCACGGCCATCACTGATACAAAATCCAGAGACAAAAGCCTGAGCAATCGCCACAGACTCGCACTTTCTTCATATCCTGTAGAGTTCTTCTCATGGTTTGTAGATCGGGCCTGCCATACCTACGTCCCCAAACCTAAGCTGAGTTTGTGTTTTCAGACTTCTGTCCTCAAAGTCTTGGGCCACACACCCTCCAGGCTGGGCCCCTGGAGCCACACATTAGGACCGTGCCTACCAATCCATGGGAATTCTGCCCATTCCTTGTTCCAAAATCGTACAAATTAGGAGAAACCTCCAACGACCCTTAGGCCATCCCAATAGTGTGGGTCACCCGGAACAAACAAGGGGTGTCTGACACCAGCTGATAATCGACCTCCACTCATACCATAGATGGATGTCCCCAGAGAAGAAGATTGAACCAGACAGGACCCTAGGCCATAATAGGATCCATTGCTATGGGTTACAGGCATGTGTCCTCAAAAGCCTGATTCCAATACGAGCATAGGGGTTTTCCTGAGGCACCCATCAGAACTCATCTCGTCTCCACAAGTAAACCTGTGCATGGGAGCCATGTCCAAAGCTTAGGAAAGTACTTCAGGTTGCCGGTGCCACCGCCCCATTCCAAGGCCCTCATGGACACAAAAACACATTAGGACACATCCTTAGGAAAGTCCATTTCAACTCAGCCACCGAGGTTGCTCCCGCAGAGCCATCAGATCTAAACTGTCTTGTTGCTAGGAGACAATTGGAATGCGAGGCGGGCTTCCCAGGCATCCATCCGCGAACGGTGCTCTGGAGTCATTCCATATGGGATGTCCTGGAGCTGTCCAACAGGTCTCAATTGTCCGGAAGAAGGAATCCTGGAAGGGGGCATCCCACAACTCCCAACGTGGGAAAACCTCAATGGTCTCGAGATTCCGCTCCCTTCATGAAGCGGCCGTCATGCTCAGAAACTCCCACCTGAGCCAACGTCTCATCCTCGCCCTGACTTCAGATGCATGAGATATTGGTTCAGATCTGCAGGGGGTACCTGCCGTGCCCTCGCCCTGAAACCCAAGTCTAGCTTGTCTTCTCAGACTTCCATCCTCACACTCCTGGCCCCAAAGCCCTCAAGTTTGGCAATTCCGGACCCACAATGCAGCACTCTGCCTGCCCTCTAGAGAAAAAAATTATTGCCTCATGAGCTGCCCAGGCACCTTTAATGAGGGTAAACCTACACAGCACTCGACTTTACCCAAATTATATAGTCTAACCTGGGCACTAATGCACTGTCGAACACATCCTGAGCCCGGACCTCCTGACCAACACCCAGAAAGCTGACCGCACACTGAGCACATAAAACCCGCCATGGCCTTAGGTCATCATCTCTTCCCTACCTCAGTTTTCAGGCTTCAGAACCGAGACCTTATCTCCAATCACTGCCCAGGGGTGAGTCTGATGCAGAAATCAGAACTCCTCCTTACCCATGGCAAGAACCCTTGTGGTTGGCACGTTTTCCAACGATCAGTGTAGGAGAAACCCTGAGGCCCCGCCCATTCTTGAGTGCGACGAGGGCATACACACGCATTGTGACCCTCAGCATGAGTCCTGTCCTCTAGTAAGTCCTCTCAGTGGCTGGACCATTAGATGTCATAATGGGCTTGACATGTCCCTAGGCCCCAATTTTTAACCAGATTTCTGATTGTCCAGTCGCCCCTCCTAGGGCTCTACTCTGAAATCCCTCATTTGGTGGGACACCTGAGGTTAAAAAAGAAAACAACAACAACAACAAAATAAAACGGACTTCTTCCAGCCCACAGAATGAACCCAAACTCTTTGGACGGGGCCAAACCACCAGAGAGTAAGACTCGTCCATTTCCCATGAAGTCACCCAGAAATTCCACGACCATGAGTGACACGATATCCCGAGACAAAAACTTGAGCAGGAGCCTCACACTCGCCCTTCTTTCAAATCCCGAAAGGTTCTCCTCATGGTCTGTAGATCAGTCCTGCCATACCTATGACCTGAAACATAAGCCGAGTTTGTGTTTTCAGACAACTGTCCAAAAAGGGCTGGACGACACAACCTACAGGCTCAGGCCCCTGGAGCCAAACCTGAGGACTGTACTTGCCCTCTCCAAGGGAATTGTGTGTGCCCATTCCAATGGCCACAACCCTTCTAATAGGATAAACCTCCAAAGTCCCTGATATATCTCAATAGTGGTAGCTTCCCAGGAAAAACAGGGGCAATCTGAGCCCAAATGAGCCCCTACCTGCACTCAGACCCATAGACAGATGTCCTCAGAGGTAAAAAGGAAAGAACAGTCCCCTAGGCCCTAATCAGATCCATTGCTTTGGTTTCCAGGCATCTCTCCTCAGAGGCCTGGATTTCAAAAGCAGCATATAGCTGTTTCTTGTTTCACCCATCAGAAAACATCTCATCTACACATGGGAAATTGCACATTGGAGCTGTGTCAAAGCCTCTGTTTAGGAGAACCCTTTAGGGCCCCAGAGCCACCGCTTCATTCCAAGGTCTCCATAGACACAAAAGCACATTCGGACCCATCCCCAGGGGTGTGCATTTCAACTCAGCATCCTCGGTAGCTCCCCACAGATCCAGGAGATCTAAACTGTCTTGTTGCTAGGAGACAATTGGAATGCGAGGTGGGATACCCAGCCATCCATCCTTAGAACCCTGCTCAGAATCATTGGCCTGGCGCCAAACAACAGGTCTCAATTGTCCTGCCGAAGACTCTCTGCAGTTTGGAGCTTCTCACAACTCCCATCGTGGGAAAACCCCCATGGCCTCGTGATCCCCCCCCATTCATGAAGGGGCCATCAGGGACAGAAACTCCAACCTGAGCGATCGTCTGATCCTCGTCCTGACTTCAGATGCATGAGATCTCGATTCAGGACTGTAGATTGTGCCTGCCATGGCCTCACCCAGAAACCTAAGCCTAGCTTGTGTTCTCAAACTTTTGTCGTCAGACTACTGGCCCAGAAGCCCTCCAGTTTGGCAATCCAGAACTACAATGCAGCACTCTGCCTGCCCTCCTGATAAAAAACATTGTCCTCTGGGGCTACCCAGTAACCCCAAATGAGGATCAACCTGCACCGACCTTGGCTGTACCCCAAATACATAGGCTGACCAGGGCACTAATGCCCTTTCTGACACAGCCTGAGCCTGGACTCCCTGGCCCGTCCCAGACAGCTGACCGCACACTGAGCACATCGAGCCGCCATGGCCTTAGGTCATCATCTCTTCCCAACCTCGGATTTCAGGCTTTAGATTCTAGACCTTACCTCCAATCACTGCCCAGGGTTGAACGGGATGCAGAAATCAGAACTCCTTCCCCATGGCAAGATACCTTGTGGTTGGCATGTTGTCCAACTTTCAGTGTTGTTGAATCCAGTGTTGCCCATGAGGCCCCGCCATGCTCGCAGGCTACATTGGTCACAAACACACATTGTGACCCTCAGCCTGACCAAAGTCCTCAAGTAAGGCCTCTCAGTGGCTGGATGAAGAGATAGCATATTGGGCTTGCCATGCCCCTAGTCCCCAATTTTGAACCATAGTTCTCGTGGTCCCTTCAGTCTTCCCCACGGCTTTGCTTTGGAATTCCTCTTTTCGTGGGACACCTGAGGTAACAAAACTGAAAGGAGTCCTCCCATCCCACAGTTTGACGAAAATAAATTGGGAATCGGGCGAAATCCTCATAGAGGTAGATTCGTCCATGGCCCATGAAGCATCCCCGACATTCTACGGCCATTGCTGATACAAATTCCAGAGACAAAAGCCTGAGCAAGCGCCTCAGACTCGCTCTATATTCAAATCTTCATGAGTTCTTCTCATTGTTTGTATATTGGGCCTGCCATACAGACGTCCCCCAAAAAAACTGAGTTTGTGTATCGGAATCACAATCAGAACTCTGCCTTCCACATGGCTGTAATGCTTGTTCTTCACATGGAGTCACACCTTCACGTGGGGAACCCTTCATGGCCCCTGATGCCACGCTAAAACATGAGTGCTGCTTGGGCACAAATTCACACTGTTACCCTAGCATGAGCCCCATGTCAAAGAAAGGCCTGTCAGGTTCGGGACGAAGATTCTGCATATAGTCCCTGCCATGCCCATAGGCACCCAGGACTAACTAGATGGTGTGTATTCCAGTTGAAGGAACCCACTGCTGTGCTCTAGAGTCCCTCTCCTGGGGGGTCCTTTCTGGCAGAAAACAGTACTCTTCACTTCCCACAGAATGAACCCAAACACTTGGAGCTTGGACAATCCCCCGAGAGGAAGGCTCTTCCTCGGCCCCTGAGGCAACCCCTACCCTGACCGGACACTGTGAACGCAACAACCAGAGACAAAAGCCTGAGCAATTGCCTCCCATTTGCCCTCCTTTGATATCCAGAGAATCTCCCCTCACGGACTGGAGATCAGGCCTGCCATTACCTTGGCCCCATCCTGAGCCAAGTTTGCTTTTTCAGACATCCGTCCCCACAGCCCTGGCAAACACAGCCTCTAGGCTGGGTCCTCTGGAGCCATACAACAGGACCGTGCCTGCTCTCTCCTGGGAAACTGTGTCCATTCCTTTGGACACACACCTCCAGAATATGAGAAACCTCAAGGCCCCCGAGGACATCCCACTACTGGGAGCCTCCCTGGACACACAGGGGCATTCCGACACAAGTTGAGCAGCTACCTCCACGAAGGCATGCACACAGATGTCAACAGAGATAGAAGGTTGAGCCGGAGAGGCCCTTAGGCTTGCTTTGGGTTCCAGGTGTTACTCCTCAGAGGCTTTGGTTCGAAGAACAGGATATGGGGCTTTCCTGAGGCACTGAACAGAACTCCTCTCGTCTCCACATGGGGAGCTTTCTTACTGGGGATGTATCAAACCCTTCAGGTAGTGCCCAAGCAGCACTTGAGTGCTGATTGGGAACAAATTCACACTGTGACCCTAGCATGAGCCCCATGTCAAAGAAAGGCCTGTCAGGGCCTGGACAAAGAGCCCGCATATGGGGCTTGCCAAGCCCCTATGCACCCAATCCTCACCAGGGTTTGAGATTTCCAGTCGCCCCGCCCGTACCTGGGGCTCTGATCTGGAATCCCTTTCTTGGAGAGACACATGAGCCAGACAACACGACTCCACCCTTCCCACAAAATGACCCCAATCTTGGAAGATGGGACAAATCTTCAGAGAGGGATACTCGTCCACAGTCCCTGAGGCCACCCCTCAAATCCACGGCTATCCCGGACACAGCATCCAGAGACAAAAGCCTGAAGGAACGCCTCCCACTCGCCCTTGTTTCAGAGGCCCAGGAGTTCCCTCTCGGGCTGTACCTCCGGCCTGCCATACCCTATGCACCACTCATAAGCTGACTTTGTGTTTTCAGACTTCTGTGCCCACAGCCTGGACCCACACACCTCCAGGCTAGGGCCGATGGAGCCACAGCGAAAGTTTGTGCCTGCCCTCTCCAAGGAAAGTGTGCCCAATCCATTGACCACAACCCTACAGGTTAGGGAAAAGCTCCAAGGCCCCTGAGGACATCAATAGTGTAGGCCACCCTGGACTAAGAGGGGCTCTCTGACACCAGCGGAGAAACTATCTTCACTTAGACTCTCAGAAAGTGTCCCCAGAGACAGAAGGTTGAAATGGACAGGCCCGCAGGCCCTAATATGAACCTTAGCTTTGTTCCATGTGTCCGTTCTCAGAGGACTGTTTTCGTAGACCAGCACATGGGGCTTTTCTGAGGCACCAAACCAAGGATCTCTCGTCTCCACATGGGCAGCTTTCTTACTGGGGATGTATCAAACCCTTCAGGTAAAAGAGTTCCGCAGGGCCACTGAACAACCAGCACATTCCAAGGTCTCCATGGACCCAAACACACATTATGACGCATCCTCAGGAGAGGCCATTTCAACTCAGCCCCCTGGGTCGCGTGTTCCAGAGGCCCCAGATCAAACATATCTTATCGCTAATGGCCAATTGGAATGCGAGGCATGCTGTACGGGGATCCATCCTTCGAACCCTGCTCTCCAGTCCTTCCATATGGTATGTCCTGGAGCCATGCAACAGGACTCGAATGTCCCGAAGAAGGAAACCTTGTGGTTTGGGGCAACTTCCAAACTCAGCTTGGGAAAAATTCCTTGGCCTCATGAGGCCCCCGCTTCATGAAGGTGCCAACATGGACACATACTCCAGCCTCAGCCAACGTCTGATCCTCAGCCTGACTTCAGATGCAGGAGATTTTGATTCAGCCTCTGCAGAATGGGCCTGCTCTGCCCTTGGCTCCAATCCTCACCCTAGCTTGTGTTTTCAGACTTCCGTCCTCTCACTCCAGGCCCACAAGCCCTCCCTACTGGGAATTCTGGGGCCCCAATGAAGCACTCTGCCTGCCTCCCAGGAGAAAATCATTGTCTATGGTGCTGCCCAGAAACCCCAAATGAGGATCAAACTGCTTGGCCCTCGGCAACACCCCAATTGCATAGGCTACCTTAAACACTGATGCTCTGAGGCAAATAGCCTGAGCCCAGACCTTCCAACAGACACCGATACAGCTGGCTGCACACCCAGCACATTGGACCCGCCAATGCCTTAGGCCACCATCTATTCCCAACCTGGGTTTTCATTCATCGGAACCTAGACCTTATATCCAATCCCTGCACAGGGGGGACCCCCTCTGATGCACACAAGTCAGAACCCCTCCTACCCCATGGCAAGAAACCTTGCTGCTGGCAGTGAGTCAAACCTTCAGTGTTGGAGAAAACGGCATGACCCATGAGGCCACGCACATGCGTGAGGGCCGCCTTGGGCACAAACACACATTGTGACCCTCAGCGTGAGTACCTTATTCAAGTAACGCCTCTCAGTGACTGGACCAAGAGCCCGCATATGTGGTTTGCCATGCCCATAGGAACCCAGGACTAAATAAATGGTGTGTATTCCAGTTGAGGGAACCCACTGCTGTGCTCTAGAGTCCCTCTCCTGGGGGGTCCCCTGTGGCAGAAAACAGTACTCTTCATTCCCACAGAATGAACACCAACACTTGGGAGCTTGGACAATCCCCCGAGAGGAAGGCTCTTCCTCGGCCTCTGAGACAACCCCTACCCTGACCGGACACTGTAAATCCTGAGTGACTGCCTCCCACTTGCCCTACTTTGATTTCCAGAGGATCTCCCCTCACGGACTGGAGATCAGGCCTGCCATAACATTGGCCATTAGCTGAGCCAAGTTTGCTTTTTCAGACATCTGTCCCCACAGCCCTGGGAAACACAGCCTCTAGGCTGGGTCCTCTGGAGCCATACCACAGGACCGTGCCTGCTCTCTCCTGGGAAACTGTGTCCATTCCTTTGGACACACACCTCCAGAATATGAGAAACCTCAAGGCCCCCGAGGACATCCCACTACTGGGAGCCTCCCTGGACACACAGGGGCATTCCGACACAAGCTGAGCAGCTACCTCCACGATGGCATGCAAACAGATGTCAACAGAGATAGAAGGTTGAGCCGGACAGGCCCTTAGGCCATAATCTCAACTCTTGCTTTGGGTTCCAGGTGTTACTCCTCAGAAACTTTGGTTCGAAGAACAGGATATGGGGCTTTCCTGAGGCACTGAACAGAACTCCTCTCATCTCCACATGGGAAGCTTCCTTGTTGGAGCTGTGTCAAAAACCTCAGTTTGGAAAACCCTGCAGAGTTCCTGAGCCACCTCCACATTCCAAGGTCTCCCAGGCCACCAAGCCTCAGTAGGACTCATCTTCAGGAGAGTCCATTTCAACTCTCCCCTCTGGGTAGCTCACCCAGGAGCCTGAAGATTGAGCCTGCCTTGTCCTGACTAAAGAGTGGGAATATGAGGTGGCGTTCCCAGGCATCCATGCTTAGACATCTGCTCTCGAGTCTTTCCGTATGGGGCCTCCTGGAACCATCCAATAGGACTCGACTGTCGTGCAGAAGGAAACCTTGAGGTTTGGAGTAGTTCACAAATCCCATCGTAGGCAAACCTCCCTGGCTTCATGAAGCCCCCACACCCTTCAGGAATAGGCCATGCTGGACAAAAACTCTAGCCTGAGGCACGTCTCATAGTTGACATGACCTCAGTGCAGGAGATCTCGATTCAGCCTCTGCAGACTGGCCCTGCCTTGCCCTTGGTCCCAAACCTCATGCTAGCTTGTGTTTTCAGACTTCCTTCCTCACACTCCTGGCAAACAAGCCCTCCAGATTAGGAACTCCAGAACCACAACCCAGCCCAGTGTCTGCCCAAAGGAAGAAAAACGTTTCCCTGTGGGGCTCTCCAGAAAACCCAGATGAGGATCAACCTGCTTGGGCCTCGACGGTACCCGAACTGGATAGGATGCTCTGGGCACTCATGCTCTGTCTGACACAGCCTGAAGCCAGACGTCCAGACAGACAAGGAGACAGATGGCCGCACACCCAGCACTTCGGACACGCCATGGTCTTATGCCGTCACCTCTTCCTAACCTTGGTTTTGAGATATATGAACCTAGACATTATATCAATTCTCCACACAGCTGGGTATAGCAAGCACAAAACAGAACTCCTCCTTCCCCATGGCTGTCAAGCTTGCTCTTGGCATGGAGTCACACCTTCAGGGTGGGAGAAACCTTCATGGCCCCTGATGCCACGCCCAAACTTGAGTGCTGCTTGGGCACAAATTCACACTGTGACCCTCAGCATGAGCCCCATGTCAAAGAAAGGCCTGTCAGGGCCTAGACCAAGTGCCCGCATATGGGGCTTGCCAAGCCCTTATGCACCCAATCCTCACCAGTGTTTGAGTTTTCCAGTCGCCCCGCCCGTACCTGGGGCTCTGTTCTGGAATCCCTTTCTTGGAGAGACCCATGAGCCAGACAACACGACTCCACCCTTCCCACAAAATGACCCCAAACTCTTGGGAGCTGGGACAAATCCCCAGAGAGGGATACTCGTCCACAGTCCCTGAGGCCACCCCTCCAATCCACGGCTATCCAGGACACAACATTCAGAGACAAAAGCCTGAAGGAACGCCACCCACTCGCCCTTGTTTCAGAGGCCCAGGAGTTCCCTCTTGGGCTGTACCTCCGGCCTGCCATACCCTAGGCGCCACTCATAAGCTGACTTTGTGTTTTCAGACTTCTGTGCCCACAGCCTGGACCCACACACCTCCAGGCTAGGGCCTCTGGAGCCACAGCGAAAGATTGTGCCTGCCCTCTCCAAAAAAAGTGTGCCCAATCCATTGACCACAAACCTACAGGTTAGGGAAAAGCTCCAAGGCCCTGAGGCCACAATAGTGTAAGCCACCCTGGACTAAGAGGGGCTCTCTGACACCAGCGGAGCAACTATCTCAACTTAGACTCTCAGACAGTGTCCCCAGAGACAGAAGGTTGAAATGGACAGGCCCCCAGGCCCTAATCTGAACCTTAGCTTTGGTTTCCATGTGTCCATCCTCAGAGGACTGTTTTCATAGACCAGCACACGGGGCTTTTCTGAGGCTACAATCCAAACCTCTCTCTCCACATGGGCAGCTTTCTTACTGGGGATGTATCAAACCATTCAGGTAGGAGAGTTCCACAGGGCCACTGAACAACCAGCACATTCCAAGGTCTCCATGGACCCAAACGCACATTATGACGCATCCTCAGGAGAGGCCATTTCAACTCAGCCCCCTGGGTAGCGTGCCCCAGAGGCAGCAGGTCAAACATATCTTTTCGCTAATGGCCAATGGGAATGCGAGGCATGCTGTACAGGGATCCATCCTTCGAACCCTGCTCTCCAGTCCTTCCGTATGGTATGTCCTGGAGCCATGCAACAGGACTCGAATGTCCCACAGAAGGAAACCTTGTGGTTTGCGGCAACTTCCAAACTCAGCGTGGGAAAACTTCCTTGGCCTCATGAGGCCCCCGCTTCATGAAGGTGCCATCATGGACACATACTCCAGCCTCAGCCAAAGTCTGATCCTCATCCTGGCTTCAGATGCAGGAGATTTTGATTCAGCCTCTGCAGAGTGGGTCTGCTCTGCCCTTGGCTCCAATCCTCACCCTAGCTTGTTATTTCAGACTTCTGTCCTCTCACTCCTGACCCACAAGCCCTCCCTACTGGGAATTCTGGGGCAACAAAGAAGCACTCTGCCTGCCTCCCAGGAGAAAAACATTGTCTATGGTGCTGCCCAGAAACCCCAAATGAGGATCAAACTGCTTGGCCCTCGGCAACACCCCAATTGCATAGGCTACCTTAAACACTGATGCTCTGTCGCAAATAGCCTGAGCCCAGACCTTCCAACAGACACCGACACAGCTGGCTGCACACCCAGCATATTGGACCCGCCACTGCCTTAGGCCACCATCCATTCCCAACCTGGGTTTTCAGTCATCGGAACCTAGACCTTATCTCCAATCCCTGCACAGGGGGGAACTTGATGCACAAGTCAGAACCCCTCCTTCCCCATGGCAAGAAAACTTGCTGCTGGCAGTGAGTCAAACCTTCAGTGTAGGAGAAAACGGCATGGCCCATGAGGCAACGCCCAAGCGTTAGGGCCGCCTTGGGCACAAACACACATTGTGACCCTCAGTGTGAGTACCTTATTCAAGTAACGCCTCTCAGTGACTGGACCAAGAGCCCGCATATGTGGCTTGCCATGCCCATAGGCACCCAGGATTAACTAGATGGTGTGTATTCCAGTTGAGGGAACCCACTGCTGTGCTCTAGAGTCCCTCTCCTGGGGGGTCCCCTGTGGCAGAAAACAGTACTCTTCCCTTCCCACAGAATGAATCCAAACACTTGGGAGCTTGCACAATCCCCCGAGAGGAAGGCTCTTCCTCGGCCTCTGAGACAACCCCTACCCTGACCGGACACTGTGAACGCAACACCCAGAGACAAAATCCTGAGTGACTGCCTCCCACTTGCCCACCTTTGATATCCAGAGGATCTCCCCTCACAGACTGGAGATCAGTCCTGCCATTACCTTGGCCACTAGCTGAGCCAAGTTTGCTTTTTCAGACATCTGTCCCCACAGCCCTGGCAAACACAGCCTCTAGGCTGGGTCCTCTGGAGCAATACCACAGGACCGTGCCTGTTCTCTCCTTGGAAACTGTGTCCATTCCTATGGACACACACCTCCAGAATATGAGAAACCTCAAAGCCCCCGAGGACATCCCACTACTGGGAGCCTCCCTGGACACACAGGGGCATTCCGACACAAGCTGAGCAGCTACCTCCACGAAGGCATGCACACAGATGTCAACAGAGATAGAAGGTTGAGCCGGACAGGCCCTTAGGCCGTAATCTCAACTCTTGCTTTGGGTTCCAGGTGTTACTCCTCAGAGGCTTTGGTTCGAAGAACAGGATATGGGCCTTTCCTGAGGCACTGAACAGAACTCCTCTCGTCTTCACATGGGAAGCTTCCTTGTTGATGCTGTGTCAAACACCTCAGTTTGGAAAACCCTGCAGAGTCCCTGAGCCACCTCCACATTCCAAGTTCTCCCAGGCCACCAAGCCACAGTAGGACTCATCTTCAGGAGAGTCCATTTCAACTCTCCCCTCTGGGTAGCTCACCCAGGAGCCTGCAGATTGAGCCTGCCTTGTCCTGACTAAAGAGTGGGAATATGAGGTGGCGTTCCCAGGCATCCATGCTTAGACACCTGCTCTCGAGTCTTTCCGTATGGGGCCTCCTGGAACCATCCAATAGGACTCGTTTGTCGTGCAGAAAGAAACCTTGAGGTTTGGAGTAATTCACAAATCCCATCGTAGGCAAACCTCCTTGGCCTAAAGAAGCCCTCACCCTTCAGGAAGAGGCCATGCTGGACAAAAACTCTAGCCTGAGGCACGTCTCATAGTTGACATGACCTCAGTGCAGGAGATCTCGATTCAGCCTCTGCAGAGTGGGCCTGCCGTGCCCTCGGTCCCAAACCTCATGCTACCTTGTGTTTTCAGACTTCCTTCCTCACACTCCTGGCTAACAAGCCCTCCGGACCAGAAAGTCCAGAACCAAAACCCAGCCCAGTGTCTGCCCAACGGAAGAAAATCGTTTCCCTGTGGGGCTCTCCAGAAAACCCAGATGAGGATCAACCTGCTTGGGCCTCGACGGTACCCGAACTGGATAGGATGCTCTGGGCACTCATGCTCTGTCTGACACAGCCTGAAGCCAGACGTCCAGACAGACAAGGAGACAGATGGCCGCACACCCAGCACTTCGGACACGCCATGGTCTTATGCCGTCACCTCTTCCTAACCTTGGTTTTCAGATATCTGAACCTAGACATTATATCAATTCTCCACACAGCTGGGTATCGCAAGCACAAAACAGAACTCCTCCTTCCCCATGGCTGTCAAGCTTGCTCTTGGCATGGAGTCACACCTTCAGCGTGGGAGAAACCTTCATGGCCCCTGATGCCACGCCCAAACTTGAGTGCTGCTTGGGCACAAATTCACACTGTGACCCTCAGCATGAGCCCCATGTCAAAGAAAGGCCTGTCAGGACCTGGACCAAGAGCCCGCATATGGGGCTTGCCAAGCCCCTATGCACCAAATCCTCACCAGTGTTTGAGTTTTCCAGTCGCCCCACCTGTACCTGGGCTCTGCTCTGGAATCCCTTTCTTGGAGAGACCCATGAGCCAGACAACACGACTCCACCCTTCCCTCAAAATGACCCCAAACTCTTGGGAGCTGGGACAAATCCCCAGAGAGGGATACTCGTCCACAGTCCCTGAGGCCACCGCTCCAATCCACGGCTATCCCGGACACAACATCCAGAGACAAAAGACTGAAGGAACGCCTCCCACTCGCCCTTGTTTCAGAGGCCCAGGAGTTCCCTCTTGGGCTGTACCTCCGGCCTGCCATACCCTAGGCGCCACTCATAAGCTGACTTTGTGTTTTAAGACTTCTGCCCACAGCATGGACCCACACAACCTCCAGGCTAGGGCCTCTGAAGCCACAGCGAAAGATTGTGCCGGCCCTCTCTAAGGAAAGTGTGTCCAATCCATTGACCACAACCCTACAGGTTAGGGAAAAGCTCCAAGGCCCCTGAGGCCATCAATAGGTAGGCCACCCTGGACTAAGAGGGGCTCTCTGACACCAGCAGAGCAACTATCTCCACTTAGATTCTCAGACAGTGTCCCCAGAGACAGAAGGTTGAAATGGACAGGCCCCCAGGCCCTAATATGAACCTTAGCTTTGTTTCCATGTGTCCGTTCTCAGAGGACTGTTTTCGTAGACCAGCACATGGGGCTTTTCTGAGGCACCAAACCAAGCATCTCTCGTCTCCACATGGGCAGCTTTCTTACTGGGGATGTATCAAACCCTTCAGGTAGGAGAGTTCCGCAAGGACACCGAACAACCAGCACATTCCAAGGTCTCCATGGACCCAAACGCACATTATGACGCATCCTCAGGAGAGGCCATTTCAACTCAGCCCCCTGGGTAGCGTGACCCAGAGGCAGCAGATCAAACATATCTTGTCGCTAATGGCCAATTGGAATGCGAGGAATGCTGTACAGGGATCCATCCTTCGAACCCTGCTCTCCAGTCCTTCCATATGGTATGTCCTGGAGCCATGCAACAGGACTCAAATGTCCCACAGAAGGAAACCTTGTGGTTTGGGGCAACCTCCAAACTCAGCGTGGGAAAACTTCCTTGGCCTCATGAGGCCCCCGCTTCATGAAGGTGCCATCATGGACACATACTCCAGCCTCAGCCAACGTCTGATCCTCAGCCTGACTTCAGATGCAGGAGATTTTGATTCAGCCTCTGCAGAGTGGGCCTGCTCTGCCCTTGGCTCCAATCCTCACCCTAGCTTGTGTTTTCAGACTTCCGTCCTCACACTCCTTGCCCACAAACCCTCCCTACTGGGAATTCTGGGGCCACAATGAAGCACTCTGCCTGCCTCCCAGGAGAAAAACATTGTCTATGGTGCTGCCCAGAAACCCCAAATGAGGATCAAACTGCTTGGCCCTCGGCAACACCCCAATTGCATAGGCTACCTTAAACACTGATGCTCTGTCGCAAATAGCCTGAGCCCAGACCTTCCAACAGACACCGACACAGCTGGCTGCACACCCAGCATATTGGACCCGCCACTGCCTTAGGCCACCATCCATTCCCAGCCTGGGTTTTCAGTCATCGGAACCTAGACCTTATCTCCAATCCCTGCACAGGGGGGAACTTGATGCACAAGTCAGAACCCCTCCTTCCCCATGGCAAGAAAACTTGCTGCTGGCAGTGAGTCAAACCTTCAGTGTAGGAGAAAACGGCATGGCCCATGAGGCAACGCCCAAGCGTTAGGGCCGCCTTGGGCACAAACACACATTGTGACCCTCAGTGTGAGTACCTTATTCAAGTAACGCCTCTCAGTGACTGGACCAAGAGCCCGCATATGTGGCTTGCCATGCCCATAGGCACCCAGGATTAACTAGATGGTGTGTATTCCAGTTGAGGGAACCCACTGCTGTGCTCTAGAGTCCCTCTCCTGGGGGGTCCCCTGTGGCAGAAAACAGTACTCTTCCCTTCCCACAGAATGAATCCAAACACTTGGGAGCTTGGACAATCCCCCGAGAGGAAGGCTCTTCCTCGGCCTCTGAGACAACCCCTACCCTGACCGGACACTGTGAACGCAACACCCAGAGACAAAATCCTGAGTGACTGCCTCCCACTTGCCCACCTTTGATATCCAGAGGATCTCCCCTCACAGACTGGAGATCAGTCCTGCCATTACCATGGCCACTAGCTGAGCCAAGTTTGCTTTTTCAGACATCTGTCCCCACAGCCCTGGCAAACACAGCCTCTAGGCTGGGTCCTCTGGAGCAATACCACAGGACCGTGCCTGTTCTCTCCTGGGAAACTGTGTCCATTCCTTTGGACACACACCTCCAGAATATGAGAAACCTCAAGGCCCCCGAGGACACCCCACTAATGGGAGGCTACCTGGACACACAGGGGCATTCGGACACAAGCTGAGCAGCTACCTCCACGAAGGCATGCAAACAGATGTCAACAGAGATAGAAGGTTGAGCCGGACAGGCCCTTAGGCCGTAATCTCAACTCTTGCTTTGGGTTCCAGGTGTCACTCCTCAGAGGCTTTGGTTCGAAGAACAGGATATAGGGCTTTCCTGAGGCACTGAACAGAACTCCTCTCGTCTCCACATGGGAAGCTTCCCTGTTGGAGCTGTGTCAAACACCTCAGTTTGGAGAACCCTGCAGAGTCCCTGAGCCACCTCCACATTCCAAGTTCTCCCAGGCCACCAAGCCACAGTAGGACTCATCTTCAGGAGAGTCCATTTCAACTCTCCCCACTGGGTAGCTCACCCAGGAGCCTGCAGATTGAGCCTGCCTTGTCCTGACTAAAGAGTGGGAATATGAGGTGGCGTTCCCAGGCATCCATGCTTAGACACCTGCTCTCGAGTCTTTCCGTATGGGGCCTCCTGGAACCATCCAATAGGACTCGACTGTCGTGCAGAAGGAAAGCTTTAGGTTTGGAGTAGTTCACAAATCCCATCGTAGGCAAACCTCCCTGGCTTCATGAAGCCCCCACACCCTTCAGGAAGAGGCCATGCTGGACAAAAACTCTAGCCTGAGGCACGTCTCATAGTTGACATGACCTCAGTGCAGGAGATCTCAATTCAGCCTCTGCAGAGTGGCCCTGCCATGCCCTCAGTCCCAAACCTCATGCTAGCTTTTGTTTTCAGACTTCCTTCCTCACACTCCTGGCTAACAAGCCCTACGGACTAGGAACTCCAGAACCACAACCCAGCCCAGTGTCTGCCCAACGGAAGAAAAACGCTTCCCTGTGGGGCTCTCCAGAAAACCCAGATGAGGATCAACCTGCTCGGGCCTCGACGGTCCCCGAAGTGGATATGCTGCTCTGGGCACTCATGCTCTGTCTGACACAGCCTGAAGCCAGACGTCCAGACAGACAAGGAGACAGCTGGCCGCACACCCAGCACTTCGGACACACCATGGTCTTATGCCGTCACCTCTTCCTAACCTTTGTTTTCAGATATCTGAACCTAGACATTATATCAATTCTCCACACAGCTGGGTATCGCAAGCACAAAACAGAACTCCTCCTTCCCCATGGCTGTCAAGCTTGCTCTTGGCATGGAGTCACACCTTCAGGGTGGGAGAAACCTTCATGGCTCCCGATGCCACGCCCAAACTTGAGTGCTGCTTGGGCACAAATTCACACTGTGACCCTCAACATGAGCCCCATGTCAAAGAAAGGCCTGTCAGGACCTGGACCAAGAGCCCGCATATGGGGCTTGCCAAGCCCCTATGCACCCAATCCTCACCAGTGTTTGAGTTTTCCAGTCGCCCCACCTGTACCTGGGCTCTGTTCTGGAATCCCTTTCTTGGAGAGACACATGAGCCAGACAACACGACTCCACCCTTCCCACAAAATGACCCCAAACTCATGAGGCCCCCGCTTCATGAAGGTGCCATCATGGACACATACTCCAGCCTCAGCCAACTTTTGATCCTCAGCCTGACTTCAGATGCAGGAGATTTTGATTCAGCCTCTGCCGATTGGGCCTGCTCTGCCCTTGGCTCCAATCCTCACCCTAGCTTGTGTTTTCAGACTTCCGTCCTCACACTCCTGGCCCACAAACCCTCCCTACTGGGAATTCTGGGGCCACACTGAAGCACTCTGCCTGCCTCCCAGGAGAAAAACATTTTCTATGGCGCTGCCCAGAAACCCCAAATGAGGATCAAACTGCTTGGCCCTCGGCAACACCCCAATTGCATAGGCTACCTTAAACACTGATGCTCTGTCGCAAATAGCCTGAGCCCAGACCTTCCAACAGACACCGACACAGCTGGCTGCACACCCAGCACATTGGACCCGCCACTGCCTTAGGCCTCCATCCATTCCCAACCTGGGTTTTCAGTCATCGGAACCTAGACCTTATCTCCAATCCCTGCACAGGGGGAACCTGATGCACAAGTCAGAACCCCTCCTTCCCCATGGCAAGAAACCTTGCTCCTGGCCGTGAGTCAAACCTTCAGTGTAGGAGAAAACGGCAAACCTGCCGGGCCTCATGAAGCCCCCCATATCCTTCAGGGAGAGGCCATCATGGACAAAAACTCTAGCTTGAAGCACGTCTCATAGTAGATATGACCGCAATGCAGGAGATCTTGATTCAGTCTCTGCAGAGTGGCCTGCCGTGCCCTCGGTCCCAAACCTCACGCTAGCTTGTGTTTTCAGACTTCCTTCCTCACACTCCTGGCAAACAATCCCTCCAGAGTAGGATTTGCAGAACCACAAGCCAGCCCAGTGACTGCCCACCAGTAGAAAACGTTTCCTTGTGGGGCTCTCCATAAAACCCAGATGAGGATCAACCTGCTCTTGCCTCGATGGCACTCAGATTTGATAGGCTGCTCTAGGCACTAATGCTCTGCCTTTCACAGCCTGATGCCAGACGTCCAGACAGGCAAGGAGACAGCTGGCCACACACCTAGCACTTCTGACACGCCATGGTCTTATGCCGTTATCTCTTCCTAACCTTGGTTTTCAGATATCTAAACCCAGATATTATATCAATTCCCCACACAGTTGGGCATCTGAATCACAAATCAGAACTCCTTCTTCCCCATGGCTGTAAGGCTTGCTCTTGGCATGGAGTCACACCTTCAGGGTGGGAGAAACCTTTATTTCCCCTGAAACCACGCCCAAACTTGAGTGCTGCCTTGGGCACAAATTCACTCTGTGACCCTCAGCATGAGCCCAATATCAAAGAAAGGCCTGTCAGGGCCTTGACCAAGAGCCCGCGTATGGGGCGTGCCAAGCCCCTATACACCCAATCCTCACCAGTGTTTGAGTTTTCCAGTCTCCCCCTTGTTCCTGGGGCTCTGCTCTGGAATCACTTTCTTGGAGAGACACATGAGCCAGACAACAGGACTTCACCCTTCCCACAAAATGACCCCAAACTCCTGTTAGCTGGGACAAATCCCCAGAGAGGGATACTTGTCCACAGTCACTGAGGCCACCCCCTACAATCTACGGCTATCCTGGACGCATCCAGAGACAAAAGCCTGAAGGAATCTCGCCCTTGATTCACAAGCCAAGGAGCTCACTCTCTATCTGTACATCCGGCCTGCCATACCCTCGGCGCCACTCATAAGCTGAGTTTGTGTTTTCAGACTTCTGTGCCCACAGCCTGGCCCCACACACCCTCCAGGCTAGGGCATCTGGAGCCACAGCGAAAGATTGTGCCTGCCCTCTCCAAGGAAAGTGTGCCCAATCCATTGACCACAACCCTACAGGTTAGGGAAAAGCTCCAAGGCCCCTGAGGCCATCCTGATAGTGTAGGCTGCCCTGGACTAAAAGGGGCACTCTGACACCAGCTGAGCCATTATCACCACTTAGATTCTCAGACAGTGTCCCCAGAGACAGAAGATTGAAATGGACAGGCCCTTAGGCCCTAATATGAACCTTAGCTTTAGTTTTCATGTGTCTGTCCTCAGAGGACTGGTTTCGTATACCAGCATATTAGGTTTTTCTGAGGCTCCAAACCAAACCTCTCTCGTCTCCACATGGAGTGCTTTCTTACTGGATCTGTATCAAACCCTTCTGGTCGGAGAATTCCGCAGGGCCACAGTACAACCATCACATTCCAAGGTCTCCATGGACAGAAACACACATTATGACGCATCCTCAGGAGAGGCCATTTCAACTCAGCCCGCTGGTTAGCTTGCCCCAGAGCCAGCAGATCAAACATATCTTGTCGTTAATGGCCAAAGGGAATGCGAGGCATGCTGTTCAGGGATCCATCTTTTGAACCCTCCTCTTCAGTCCTTCCGTATGGTATGTACTGGAGCCACTCAACAGGACTCGACTGTCTTGCAGAAGGAAACCTTGTGGTTTGTGGCAACCTCCAAACTCAGCGTGGGAAAATTTCGTTGGCCTCATGAGGCACCTGCTTCATGAAGGTGCTATCAAGGGCACAATCCAACCTCAGCCAACGTCTGATCCTCAGCCTGACTTCAGATGCATGAGATATCCTTTCAGCCTTTGCAGAGTGTGCCTGCTCCCTACCTCACCCTATCTTTTGTTTTCAGACTCTACCCTAGCACTCCTGGCCCAAAAGCCCTCATGATTGGGAATTCTGGTTCCAGAACGAAGCACTCTGCCTGGTCCAAAGAAAAACATTGTCTATGGCATTGCTCAGAAACCCCAAATGAAAATCAACCTGCTCAGCCCTCGGCAACACCCCAATTGCATAGGCTACCCTAAACACTATGCTCTGTCTTACATAGCCTGAGCCCAGACCTTGTGAGAGACATTGAGACAGTTGGCTTCACACCCAGCACATCGAACCTGCCATGGGTTAGGCCATTTCATCCCTTCCCATTGACCTGGGTGTCTTCCTGGAGGTATATTCTGAGGCTGTGTCAGACTATGCATTTTTTCTGGAGCTTCCTATGGAATTGGGGTGGTATTAGGGGCCTTGCAATTTTCTCTTAATCTGGTGGGTTGGGAAACTGAGACAGGCTGACATTCCTTGGGAGAGCTGGCCCAGTGCTGTTGTGTGTTCCTGGAGGCCCCATCCTGGAGGGCATATGGGTCAGGACTCTGGGTCCAAAGTCTTCAGACACAAACTCGGGTAAGAGTTAAGCTCGAGGTGATGGCAGACCCAATCTGCAGACCCTGAGCGAAGCATCTCCAGATATGAAATTCGGACGGCTGTGAGGCAGGAGCACAGTCTTTTCTGTCTGACTTGTTTGTCTATGATGGCCACGAAATGAAGGGGTGGCCTCATGGGTCCATGTGAGATTCTACCTCTCTGGGAATTCTGCTCGGCACCCAAGAGTTTCTGTATTTCCGAGGGATGGGAGGAGCGCAGTTTTATGAGTCAGGGATCCCGTCCAAACAGCCATTCCAGAGATGGGTCCTGGGTTCTGGAGCCTGGATCACCGCAACAAGGCTTAGGATTTGGGCCTAGGGTCCTGCTCTATGTTTTCCTGGTACAGCTCCCGAGTGTTCTTGTTGGAAATGGGTCTCATTCTGAGGGTCACAATGCCTGTTTTTGCCCAGATGCCCATGCTGAGTGGGTGTGACCTCATGGGCTATGCACTTGGCTCCCACTCTGAGGGTTGGACTGCCATCTCAACATTCAGTTTTCCTGCCATGGGGAAGGAGGGTACTTTTTTATGCTTCAGGTTCCCCCATGGGCAGGAATTTGAGCTAAGTTTTGGGACCGGTGCCTGAATACCCAGTTCACTTTGAGATGAGGACCCCGGGCCAAGGCAGGACCCACCTGCAGAAAATGAGGCCTGCTTTCTGGGTGGCTGTCAGGAGCTCGGGCTCGAGCTGTGTCAGACAGAACATTCGTGGAGAGTTCGGCCTATGATATTGGGGTGCTTTTGAGAGCTGTGCAACTGGATCCTCATGGGGGATTTTTGCACAGACCCTTTCTTCACTTCTTCTATCTGGTGAGCAGGCAGATGGCTGCATTACGGCTCCAGAATATCCAAGTTGGAGGGTTTGCAGGCGAGGAGTGTGAGGACAGAAGTATGAAAACATAAGCTACGGTTACGCTCAGTGCCGAGCACATGTCTATTCCAATGTACAGCAGTTGTTTCGAGATCTCCAGCACCTGGGCGAGGGGAAGATGTCTGCTCACGCTGGAGTTTGTATCCATGATGGCCAACAAATGGTGGGGAGGCCTCAAGAATTCTTGGAGGTTTTTCCAAGCTGGAGCTTGTGAGCTGCTCCAAACATCAAGGTGTCCTACTAAGGGACAGCAGAAGTCTTCTTACAGGGCTCCAGGGTCCCCCATATGGAAGATTCGATAGCAATGCTCTCTGAATGGAGGCCTGGGAAGCCAATCTCGTGTTACCATTGCAGCTGAGGAACAGGGTAAGCTTGAACCAATGACACTGATTCCAAGTTCCAAGTGATTTGTGTTGATGGAAGTTCTCAGTCTAACAGGTCCCAATGCTGCTTGGTGTCCAGGGAGACCTTAGAATGTGGTGGCGGCTCTCTGACCATTGAGGATTCTCTATCCTTAGGATTAGACCCAGTACCCAGGAGCCAGGTTTCCTTCTTGGGACAGGAGGTGTGCTCTTGTATGGCTCACGGACCACAGGTTGGACCATATGCTTGAATTTCCAGAACAGACCTCTAGGAAGAGAGACCTCAAAACATAAGCTAGGGTTCTGATGAGGTTTTAGGGCCATGGAAGTTTCAATCTTCGGACTAAGTGCCATTGGCCTGCATGTCATCCTGGAGGTAGGTGCTGAGGCTGTGTCAGGCTGTGCACTTTTTCAGAGTGGCCTATGATATTGGGGTGCAGTCAGGGGCCTTGGAGTTTTCTCCTAATCTGGACATTTTGGGAAACTGAGATGGGCAGGGTTTCCTAAGGAGAGCAGGGCCAGTGATGTCATGTGTTTCTCGAGGCCCCATCCTGGAGGTCATGTGTGTCAGGACTTTGGGACCAAAGACTTTAGACACAACCTCGGATAAGAGATAGGAGTGAGGTGATGGCAGTCCGAATCTGAAGACCCTGAGGGAAGCTCCTCGGGATTTGAAATTCAGGTGGCTGGGAGGGAGGAGCACAGGCTTTTCTGTCTGGATTTTGTGTCTAGGATGGCCACTAAATGGAGGGGTGACCTCATGTGTCCGTGGGATATTCTTCCACTCTGGTGATTCTGCTTGGCACCCAAGAGTTTGAATTCTTTCTGGGGAAGAGGAAAAGACTGTATTCCATCTCTGGGATCCTGTCCAAACAGGGATTCCAGAGATGGGTTCTGGGTCCAGACACTGGGAAAACTTAACCAAAGCTTCGATTTGGGATACTGGTCCAGATCCCAAGGGGGATCTTTGGAAAGGGGTCTCATTCTGAGGGTCACAATGCCTGTTTGTGCCCAGCTGCCCATCCTGTGTAGGCGTGGTCTCATGGACCATGAACCTGGTTCCCACTCAGGGTTGTACAGCCATCTCAACATTCAGTTTTCTGGCCATGGGGAAGGAGGAGCACTCTTTTGTGCTTCCGAGTCCCCTATGGGCAGGAATTTGAGCTAAGTCTGGGACAGGTACCTGAATATCCAGGTTGCTTCAAGATGATGGCATCGGGCCAAGGTTGGACCCACCTGGAGGATATGGGGCCCACTATCTGGGTGGCTGACAGGAGGTCGGGGATCAGGCGGTGTCAGATAGACAATGTATGCAGAGGTTGGTCTATTATATTGGGGTGCCATTGAGGGCCGTGCAGGAGGATCCTCATGTGGGTTTCTACGAAGACCCATAGGGCACTTCTTTCTGGTGGGCAGGCAGAAAGCTGCACTGTGGCTTCAGAATTCCCAATATGAAGGGCTTGTAGGCGAGGAATGTGAAGACAGAAGTCTGAAAACACAAGCCACGGATAAGCTCAGTGCCGACCACAGGACCATTCCATTGTGCAGTGGTTGTTTCGAGATTTCCAGCACCTGAGTATGGGCGAGGGTCAGATGTCTGCTCACGCTGGGTTTGCATCCATGATGGTCAACGAATTGTGGGGTGGCCTCAAGAATTCTTGGAGATTTTCCCAAGCAGGACCTTGTGAGCTGCTCCAAAGAGCAAGGTGTCCTACTGTGGGACAGGGGAAGTCCGCTTACAAGGCTCCAGGGTCCCCCATATAGAAAGATTCGACAGCAGAGGTCTCTGAATGGGGGCCTGGGAAGTCTTCCTTGCATGACCATTGCAGCTGAGGAACATTGCAGGCTTGATCTGCTGGTTTTTGTTCAAATTTCCAAGTGATCTAAGTTGACGGATGGTCTCAGTCTAATGAGTCACAATGCTGCTTGGTGTCCAGGGAGACCTTAGAATGTGGTGGTGAGGGTGCCTGGGTGGCTCAATGGGCTAAGCCGCTGCCTTCGGCTCAGGTCATGATCTCAGGGTCCTGGGATTGAGTCCCGCATCGGGCTCTCTGCTCAGCAGGGAGCCTGCTTCTTCCTCTCTCTCTCTCTGCCTTCCTCTATGCCTACTTGTGATCTCTGTCTGTCAAATAAATAAATAAAATCTATATAACAAAAAACAATGCGGTTGTGGGTCTGTGGCCATGCAGGATTTTCCTAACTGAGGGTTAGACCCAGTTCCCAGGAGCCAGGTTCCCTTCTCGGGACAGGAGGGGTTCTCTTGTATGGCTCAGGGACCACATGTCGGATCATATGTTGGATTTCAAGACCAGGCCTCTTGGCACAGAGGCCTGAATATCTAGGCTAGGGTTCTTATGAGGTTGTAGGGGCATGTCATCCTCAACCTTCGGACTTAGGGACTTTGACCTGTGAGTCTTCCTGGAGGTAGATGCTCAGGCTGTGTCAGACTGTGCATTTTTTCCAGAGTGGCCTATGAAATTGGGGTGGGCTCAGGGGCCTTGCAGGCTTTTCCTAATCTGGAGGGTTTGTGCAACTGAGACGGCAGAATTTCATCCAGAGATCAGGCCCAGTGATGTAGTGTGGTTCTGTCAGCCCCATCCTGCAGGGAATGTGGTTAAGGGCTCTGGGACCAAAGTCTTCAGACACAAAATTGTGTATCAATTAGGAGGGAGGTGATGGCAGCCCCGATCTGCAGACGCTGAGGGCAGCTCCTCAGGATTTGAAATTCGTGTGGCTGGGAGGCAGGAGCAAAGGCTTTTCTGTCTGGATTGTGTCTAGGATGGCCTTGGAATGGTGGGGTGTCCTCATGTGTCCATGGAATATTCTACCTCTCTGGGGATTCTGCCCAGCACCCAAGAGTTTGGTGTCTCACTGAGAAGGAGAGAGCGTGGTTTACTGTTTCAGGGTTTCCGTCAACACAGGGATTCCAGAGATGGGTTATAGGTCCCTGTGCCTGGATAACCCTACAAAGGCTTAGTATTTGGGCCTAGAGGCTTGACTGCCTGGCTCTGTGGGGCTTTGGTTCAGCTCCCATGGAGACTTGTTGGAAATGGGTCTCAGGGTAAGGGTCACAATGCCTGTTTTTGCCCAGATGCCCATCCTGAGTGGGCATTGGCTCTTGTTCCATGCAACTGGATCCCAATATGAGGGTTGGACCACCATATCAACATTTAATTTTCCTTCTATGAGGAAGGAGGAGTACTCTTTTGTGCTTCAGATTCCCCCATGCACAGTAATTTGAGCTATGTTCTGGGACTGGTACGTGAATAACCAGGTTGGTTTGAGATGAAGGACTCAGGTCAAGGCAGGTCACACCTGCCAGATATGGGTCCCGCTATCTAGGTGGCTACCAGGAGGTCGGGGCTCAAGCTGTGTCAGACAAAGCATTAGTTCACAAGGTGGCCTATGATATTGTGGTGCTATAGAGGGCTGTGCTGGTGGAACCTTATATGGAGTTTCCCGCAGACCCATAGGGCACCTCTTTTTTCTGGTGGGCAGGCAGAAGGCATTGTGGCTCCCAAATTCCCAATATGGGGGACTTGAAGGCGAGGAGTGTGAGAACAGAAGGCAGAAAACACAATCTATGCTTAATCTCAGTGCCGAGAACATGGCCATTCCAATGTGCAGTGGTTTTTTCGAGATCTCCAGCATCTGAGTACAGGCGAGGGTCAGATGTCTGCTCATGATAGAGTTTGTATCTATCGTGGCCAACAAATGAAATATCCAGCACCTGAGTAAAGGTGGATTTCAGATGTTTACGCACACTGGAGTTTGTGTCTCTGATGACCGAATGGAGGAGTGGCATCAAGAGGCTGATGCATGTGAGATGCTCCAAACAGCAAGGTTGTTTTTTCTACTGGACAGTTAGAGTCTGGTATGTTTTCTGCAGGGCCCCCCATGTGAAAAGTATGGGTAGCAGAGCCCTTCCACATGGATGCCTGGAAAGCACACCTCCATTGACCAATGCAGCTGAGGAACATGCAGGTTCTTTACGGTGCTTCTGGGGCGAAGCACCAAGGTCTTGAGTTGACATGGAATCTCTTGAAGATGGGTTACAATGCTGGTTTTTTTTACCAGGTAGATCTTAGAATGTGTTGGTGGCTAAGATGCCTGCAAGATTCTCCTACCCTGAGGGTTTAACACAGGTCGAAGAGCACGGTTACCTTCTGGGGACAGGAGATGTAGTGTTTTGTGGCTCAGGGACCACATGCCGTATCATAAGTTCCTATTCAAGAACAGGCCTCTGAAGACAGATGCCCGACAACCTAATCTAGGGTTCCAATGAGTCCCAGGGGCATGAGAGGTTCAATCTTCAGACTTAGGAAAGTTGACTTGGGTGTCTGCCAGGATGTAGGTGATCAGGGAGTTTCAGACTGCGCACTTATGTCCAGAGTAACCTCCAATATTGGGGTGGCCACAGGGGCCTTGAATGTTTCAACCAACTCTGGAGGGTTTGGTTAACTGACATGCACAATTTCCATGGGGATGGCAAGCACAGTCCTGTGGTGTGGCTCCAGAGACTCCACCCTGGAGGGCATGTGAGCCATGGTTCTGGGAGGGAAGTCTGCAAACACAAACTCGGGTTAGGTTTAGTGGCTAGGTTATCGCAGGGCAATGTGTAGACCTGGAAGGCTACTCGTCAGGAACAGTAACTGGAATGACCCGAAGGCGGAAGCACAGGCTTTTATATCTGGATTGTGTGTCTAGGGTGACCTCAGAATGTAGCTGTGGCCTCATGGGTCTATGGGAGATTTTTCCTCTAAGGATACTGGCAGCTCCCAATGTTTTGATGACTTTTTGAGATGGGAAGACTGCTATTTTCGATCTTAGGTGTGCCCCAAAACAGGTATTCCAGAGATGGGCTCTGGGTCTAGGCGCCTGGAAAATCCCACCAAGGGTTGGGATTTGGGCTTATGGGCAGACCAGGCATGCAATGCAGGATCTTGGTGGTGCAACTGAGAGGGCTTGTTTGGAAGCATGCTCAGGCTGAGCATTACAATGCCTGTTTGTGCCCAGGGTGGCCCTCAGGAGTGGGCGTGGTCCCATTGTCCATTTTCTGGCTCCCACACTGAGGGATGGACACACATTCCAATGGCCAGGTTTCCAGCCATGGGGAAGGAGGAAATATCTATTGTGCTTCATGTTCCCCCATAGGCAGGGATTACAGCAAAGGTCTGGGGACAGATGCCTGAATACCAAGGATGCATAGAGATGACAGATTTGGGCCATGGCCGTTCTCACATGCTGGATATGGGCCCCGCTCTCTGGGTGGCTGACACGAGGTCTGGGCTCAGGCTGTGTCAGACACAGCACTAGTGGCCAGAGAAGTCTATATATTGGGGTTCTCTCCAGGGCCGAGTAAATTGATCCTCATGTAGGGTTTCTGGCCAGACTCACGAAGCACTTCTTTCTGTGGGGCAGGCAGAATGCTGCCTTATGGATCCAGAATTCCCTATCAAGAGGGTTTGGGGACAAATAGGGTGAGAATGCAATTGTAAACACCAGCTATGCTTAAATTGAGTGCCAAGCGGAAGTCAGTTTCAATGTGCAGCAGCTTATACGAGATATCCAGCACCTGAGTAAGGGCAGATGTCAGATATTTGCTCACACTTGAGTTTGTGTCTAGGATGATGACTAATGGAGGGGTGGCTTCAGGAGGCAATGGAGGATTACCCACGCTTAAGATTGTGAGATGCTCCAAACAACAAGGTTTCCTTCTAATGGACAGGAGGAGTCTGTTTTTTTTTCCTCCAGGGTCCCTCAAGTGGAAGTTTGCGTAGCAGAGCCCTCCCGCATGGATGACTGGAAAGCACACGTCCAATGACCATTGCAGCTGAGGAACATGACAGGTTCGTTTTGGTGGTTCTGGTGCCAAGTACCAAGGCCTTGAGTTGACTTGGAATCTCTTACAGATGTGTCCCAAAACTGGTTTGTTACAAGGGAGTTCTTAGAATGTATTGGTGGCTATGGGCCACGCTGAGGGTTTGGCACAGGTCGATGTGCACAGTTTCCATCTTGGGAGAGGAGATGTTCTGTTTTGTGGCTCAGGGTACATATGTTGTATCCTGACTTGGTATTCAAGAACAGGCCTCTGAGGATTGATGCTTGCAAACTAATCTAGAGATCCAATGATGTCCTTGGTGCCCATAAGGTTCAATTTTCTTACTAAGGACCATTGATATGGTTGTCTGACTGGATGTAGGTGATCAGGGTGTTTCAGACTGTGCATTTGCATCCAGAGCCACTTCCAATATTGGGGTGGGCTCAGGGGCCTTGCAGGTTTCTCCTAACTTGGAGGCTTTGGGGAACTGTGATGGGCACAGTTTCCTTGGGGATGGCAGGCCCAGTCCTGTGGTAAGGCTTCAGAGACCACCTCCTTGAGGATATGAGAGCCATGGTTTTGGGAGGGAAGTCTGCAAACACAAATTTGGGTCAGGGATAGTGGCAAGGTGATCGCAGTTCCAATGCATAGACCTAGAAGGCATCACGTCAGGAACTGTAATTAGGGTGACTGAAAGCTTGTAGCACAGGCTTTTCTATCTGGATTGTGTGTCCAGGATGGGCTCTGAATGTAGACGTGGTCTCATGGTTCAATGGGAGACTTTTCCTCTCTAAGGATCCTGGTGGATCTCCATAGATTGGTGGTTTTTCAGAGAAGAAAAGAGTGCTCTTTTCCATCTTAGGGGTGCTCCAAAACAGGGAAGAATGCTGTTTTCCAACTTAGGCTTATGCCAAAACAGGGATTCCAGAGACGGGCTCTGGGTCTGGGTGCCCGGATATCCCACCAAGTGTTAGGATTTGGGCCTAGGGGCATCCCAGGCCTACAATGCAGGATCCTAATGGTGTAACAGAGAGGGCTTGTTTGAAAGCATGCTCAGGCTGAGGGTCATCATGCCTCTTTGTGCCCAGGGGGGCCCTCAGGAGAGGGCGTAGTCTCATTGGCCATATAGCTGGATCCCACTTTGAGGGTTGGACACCCATTGCAACAGCCAGGCTTCTTGCAATGGAAAGAGGAGTTCTCTATTGTGCTTCAGGTTCCCCCATTGGCAGGGTTACAGGAAAGGTCTGTGGAAAGTTGCCTTAATACCAAGGATGTGTACAGATGACAGGCTAAGAATTCCCAGGTAACAAAACAGCATTGTTACCCATGTTCATGACATTCCATGTAAAAATAAGCCCTTAGTACTTCGCCCCAGAGCCACCAGAATGAACTTGCCAAGTTCCTAAGCTGCAATGGTCAGTGGAGGTGTGGTTTCCAGGCAACCATACGGGGGTGCTCTGCTACACAAACTTTGCAATTGGCTGGGACCCTTGAGACAAAAAAACAGAATGCCCCTGTCCGGTAGAAGGAAACCTTCTGTTTGGAGCATCTCACAAGCCCCAGCTTGGGAAATCCTCCATTTCCTCTTGAAGCCACCACTCCATTTGTCAGTCATCATAGACACAAACTCCAGCATGAGCAAACATCTGACATCCGCCCTTACTCAGGTGATGGATTTCAATTCGATCGCTGCACACTGGAACTGCCTTTAGTTTGACTGAATTAAGCCATAGCTTGGGTTTACAATTCCATCCTCAGCCTACTGGTCCACAAGCCCTATTGTGAGGGAATTCTGGAGCTACAACACAATATTCTGCCTTCCCCATAGAAAGAAAAAGGGCCTGGAGTGTCTGCCCAGAAACTCCATATGATGGTCAATCTTCTCGGTGCTAGACGGAACCCTGATTCATAGGCTGCCCTGGGCACTAGTGCTGTGTCTGACATAGCCGGAGCCAGGACCTAGTGTCAGCCACGGAGAGATCAGGGCCCATATCCAGCATGTGAGACCAGCTATGGCCCAAGTCTGTCTTCTCTTCTATTCTTGGTATTCAGGCATCTCTATCCACACCTTTGCGAAATCCTTGCCATTGGGGGAACCTGAAGCACAATAGAGAACTCCTCCTTCCCCATGGAAGGTATTCTGACAGTTGGGATAGTTTCTCAACCCTCAAAGTGGAAGGCAGCTCCATGGCCAAGGAGACCATGTGCACTCATGATGGCTTCCCCGGGCACAAGCAGGCATTGTGACCTCAGCCTGAGCATGCTTTCAACCAAACGCTCTCAATTGCATCTCTGGGACCCCGAATTGCAGGCCTAGTACACACCTAGGCCCAAATCCTAACCCTAGTGGGATTTTACAGGGGCCCAGACACAGAGCCCATCTCTGGAATCCCTATTTTGGGGGACCCTTAAGATGGAAAACAGCACTCTTCCCTTCCCCGAGATAGTCACCAAGCTCTTGGTAGCCACCAGGATCCTTGAGTGGAAAAATCTGCCATAGCCCCATGAGAACACACCTGCATTCCGAGGCCATCCTGGACATACAATCCAGATACATATCATGTGCTATCACCTTTGAGTCATCGGATTTACAGTTCCTGACGAGCTGCCTTCCAGGTCTATGCATTGGGCCTGCAATCACCTTGTCATTAACCTAAACTGAGTTTGTGTTTGCAGACTTCCTTCCTAAAACCATGGCTCACATGACCTCCAGGTTCTGGCATCTGAAGCCACACCACAAGACTGTGCATGAGATCCTCAAGGAAACTGTGCCCATCACTTTTGCCCGATACCTTTAGATTAGGAGAAACCTGCAAGGCCCCTGAGCGCAGCCAAATAATGGAGGCCACTCTGGGCACAAATGCACAGTCTGAGACACCCTGATCCCCTCCATACAGGCAGACACCCAAGTCAATGCTCCTGAGTCAGAAGATTGAACCTGACATGCCCCGAGGACTTCATTGGCACACTAGATTAGGTTTACAGGTATCTGTCGTCAGAGGCCTGCTCTGGAATATCAACTTATGATAAAATATATAGTCCCTGAGCCACAGAACAGAATATGTCCTCCCCAAAAAGGAAGCCATGCTCCTGGAATTGTGTCATACCCTAAGGGTATTTGGATCCTGAATGGCCCCTTAGCAACCAGCACATTCTATGATATTCCTGGTAACAAACCATCATTGTGCCCCATCTTCATGAGACTCCATGTCAACTCAAGGTCTCGATATATTGCCCCAGAGCCACCAGAATGCATCTGCCATGTTCCTCAGCTGCAATGGTCAATGGAGGGGTGATTTCCAGGCATCCCTGTGGGGTTCTCTGCTACAAAACTTTCCACATGGAGAAACCAGAGAAAACAAACCAGACTTCTCCTGTCCGGTAGAAAGAAACTTTGCTATTTGGAGCATCTCACAAGCCCCAGCATGGGAAATCCTCCATGGCCTCTTGACGCCACCCTTCCATTTGTGGGTAATCACAGACACAAACTCCAGTGTGAGCAAACATCTGACATCCACCCTTACTCAGGTGCTGGATATTCGAAACGGCAGCTGCACACTGGAACTGCCTTTTGCTTTTCACTGAACTTAACCATAGCTTTGTATTACTATTCTATCCTCACCACACTGCTCCACAATATCTCTTGATAGGGAATTCTGGAGCCACAACGCAGTATTCTGCCTTCCACATAGAAAGAAGAAGGACCTGTTGAGTCTGCCCAGAAACTGCACATGAGGATCAATCTACTCAGACCACGAGGCAACCCTGATTAATAGATTTCCCTGACCACTAGTGCTGTGTCTGACAGAGTCTAAGCCCCGACCTCGTGTCAGCCACCCAGAGGTGAGGGCCCATATTTAGCATGAGAAATCGGCCATGGCCCTGGGCCATCATCTGTACCCATCCTTGGTATCCAGTCATCTGTCCCCCAAACTTTGCTGGAATTCCTGCCAATGGCGAACCTGAAACACAATAGAGAACACCTCCTTCCCCATGGCAGGAATATTGGCTGTTGGGATGGTTGTCCAACCCTCAGCGTGGGAGCCAGCTGCATGGCCAAGGAGACCATGCCCACTCCTGAGGGCCGACATGGGCACAGGCAGGCATGGTGATCCTCAGCCTGAGCATGTTTTCAAACAAACACTCTCAGTTGCTCCTCCAGTACCAGCATTGCAGGCCTGGTATGCCCCTAGGCCCAAATCCTAACCCTTGGTGGGATTTTCCAGGTGCCCAGACCCAGAGTCCGTCTCAGAATCCCTGTTTGGGGCACCCTTAAGATGGAAAACAGCACTCTTCCCTTCCCTGAGAAAGGCACCAAACTATTGGGAGCCGCCAGGATCCTTAGAGAGAAAAAATCTCCCATGGACCCATGAAAACAAACCTGCATTCCGAGGCCATCCTGTCCACACAATCCAGAGAGAAAAGTCTTTGCTACCGACTTTGAGTCATCCTATTTACATTTCCTGACGAGCTGACCTCCATGTCTATGCATTGGGCCTATGATCATCTCGACACTAACCCTAACCCCAGTTTGTGTTTGCCGACTTCTCTCCCAAAACCATGGCTTACATGCCCACCAAGATGTGGTCCCTCAAGCCACATCACAGGAAAGTTCCTGCCATCCCCAAGAAAACTGTGCCCATCAGGTTGTCCAAACCCTCCAGATTAGGAGAAACCTGCCAGGCCCCTGAACCCACCCCAATATTGGCGGTTGCTCTGGATGCAAACGTGCAGTCTGAAACACCCTGAGCACCTCCATCGAGGCAGAAAGCCAAGTCAATGGTTCTGAGTCAGATGATTGAACCTGACATGCCCCTAGGACTTCACTGGAACCCTAGATTGGGTCTTCAGACATCTGTTCTCAGAGTCCTGTTCTGGAATACCAAGTTATGATACAACATGTGGTCCCTGATTCCCACAACAGAACATCTCCTGTCTCCAGAAGGAAAATGTGCTCTTGGATCTATGTCCAACTTTCAGGGTAGATGGATCCTGCATGACCCATTAGCCCCAGCACCTTCTATGATCTCCCTGGTAACAAACCAGCATTGTGACCCAACTTCCTGAGACTTGATGCCAACTCAAGGTGTTGGTACTTTGCCCAAGAGCCATGAAACGAATCTGCCATGTTCCTCAGGTACAAAGGTCAATGGACGTGTGCTTTCTAGGCATCCAAGAGGTAGTTCTCTGCTACACAAAAATTCCACATAGGGAACCCTAGAGCAAACAAATAAGACTGCTCCTGTCAGGTTGAAGGAAACCTTGGTTGTTTGGAGCATCTCACAAGCCCCAGCCTGGGAAGTCCTCCACATTCTCTTGATGCCAACCCTCCATTTGTTAGTCATCATAGACACAAATTCCAGCATGAGCAAACATCTGACATCTGCTCTTACTCAGGTGCTGGATATTCGAATCAGTCACGCACACTGGAAATACCTTTCACTTAACACTGTATTCTTGCATAGTTTGGGTTTACAATTCCATCCTCACCCTACTGGACTGCAAGTCCTCTTGAGAGGGAATTAGGGAGACAAAACGCAACATTCTGCCTTCCCCATAGGAAGAAGGGCCTGGTGAGTCTGCCCAGAAACTCCCCATGAAGATCAATCTACTTGGCCCTCGAGGGAACCCCGATTTATACTTTGCGCTGGCCACTAGCGCTGTGTCTGAGAGAGCCTGAGCCCCAACCTCGTGTCAGCCACCCAGAGTGTGGGGCCCTTATCCAGCATGTGGGACTGGCCATGGCCCAGTCATCTCTACCCATCCTTGGTATTCCGGCAACTATCCCAGACCTTTGCTGGAATCCCTACCAGTGGGGGAAACTGAAGCACAATTGAGAACTCCTCCTTCCCCATGGCAGGAAGCCTGGCTGTTGCTATGGGTGCCCAACCCTCAGAATTAGAACCAGGTGCATGGCCAATGAGACAACGCTCAATCATAAGGGCCGCCTGGGCCAAAGCAGGCATTGTGTCCCTCAACCTTAGCATGCATTCAAACAAATGCTCTCAGTTGTTTCTGCAGGGTCCCGCATCGCAGGACTGGTATGCCCTTAGGACCATATCCTAACACTTCGTGGGATTTTCCATGCCAACATAACCAGAGCCCGTCTCTGGAATCTCTGTTTTGAAGCACCCCTATGATGTAAAACAGCACTCTTCCCTCCCCTGAGAAAACTATTAGGAGCTGCCAGGATGTGTAGAGAGGAAAAATCTCCCAGGGCTCCATAAGACCACACCTTCATTCCGAGGCCATCCAGGACACACAATCCAGATACAAGAGACTGTGCTACCACCTTCGAATCACCTGGTTTACAGTTCCAGACGAGCTGCCCTACAGATCTACGCATTGGGCCTGTGATCACCTCGCCATTAACCCTACCCCAAGTTTGTGTTTGCAGACTTCTTTCCCAAAACCATGGCTCACATGCCCTCTATGATGGGTCTCTGTAGCCACACCACAGGAAAGATCCTGCTATCCCCAATGAAACTGTGTCCATCACAGTTGCCCAAACCCTCCAGATTAGGAGAGACCTGCAAGTCCCCTGAGCCCAGTCCAATATTGGAGGCCACTCTGGACACAAATGCACAGTGTGCAACACCCTGATCACCTCCATCCAGGAAGACACCCAAGTCAATGGTCCTGAGTCAGAAGATTGGTCCCTGAACCCCACAATAGAATATCTCCTGTCCCCAGATGGAATTCGTGCTCTTCAACTTGTGTCAAGGGTCGGGGTATATGAATTATGCACAGCCCCTTAGCCCCCAGCACATTCTAAGATCTCTCTGGTAACAAACAAACAGCATTGTGATCCATCTTCATGAGATTCCATGTCACTTCAAGTCCTTGGTAATTCGCCCCAGAGCCACCAGAATGAACCTGCCATGTTCCTCACCTGATATGGTCAGTGATATGCTTTCCAGGCATCCATGTGGGAGTGCTCTTCTACTTATTCTTTCCACATGTGGGACCCTGGAGCAAACAAACCAGACTGCCACTGACCAGTAGAAGGGAACCCTCTGTTTGGAGCATCTCAGAAGCACCAGCAGGAGAAATCCTCCATGGCCCTTGACACAACCCCTCCATTTGTCAGTCATCATAGACAAAAACTCCAGCATGAGAAAACATCTGAAATCTGCCGTTATTTAGATTCTGCACTTTCTCTTCCACCACTGCACACTAGAACTGCGTTTCACTTGACACTGAATTTATCCATAGCTTGGGTTTAGAATTCCATCCTCAGCCTCCTGGTATGCAAGCCCTCTAGAGAGGGAATTTGGAGCCACAAGGCAACATTCTCCATTCCCACTAGAAAGAAATAGGGCCTGGTGAATCTTCCCAGAAACTCCACATGAGGTTCAATCTACTTGGCACTCGATGGAACCTTGATTTATAGGCTGTCCTGGGCACTAGTACTAGTACTAGTACTAGTACTGTGTCTGACAGAGCCTGAGCCAAGACGTAGTTTCAGGCACCCAGAGATATGAGCCCATATCCAGCATGTGAGATTGGCCAGGGCCCAAGTCCATCATCTCTACCCATCCTTGGTATTCAGGCACCTGTCCCCAGACCTTTTATGTAATCCCTACCAATGGGGTAACCTAAAGCACAATAGAGAACTCCTCCTTCCCCATGGTAGGAATCCTGGCTGTTGATATGGGTGTCCAAACCTCAAAGTGGGAGCCAGCTGCATGGCCAAGGAGACAATGCCCACTCATGAGGGCTGCCCTGGGCACAAGTAGCCATTGTAACCCTCAGCTTGATCAAGCCTTCAAAAAAATGCTCTTAGTTGCACCTCCAGGATCCTGCATTGCAGGCCTGATATGCCCTTAAGCCCAAATCCTAACACATCGTGGGATGTTCCATGTGCACATACCCAGAGCCCGTCACTGGAATCCCTGTTTTGAGGCACCCCTAAGATGGAAAACAGCACTCTTCACTTCCCTGAGAAAGCCACCAAACTAATGGGATCCCCCAGGATCCTTGAGAAGAAGAATCTCCCATGGTCCCATGAGTCCACACCTGTATTCCGAGGCCAGCGTGGATATGCTATCCAGATACAAGAGACTGTGCTACTGGCTTCGAGTCACCTGATTTACAGTTCCTGACGTGCTGCCCTCCAGATCTTTGGATTGGGACTGTGAACACCTCTCCATTAACCTTATCCCGAATTTGTGTTTGCAGATCTCTCTCTAAAAACCATAGCTCACATGTCCTCCAGGATGGGGCCCCTAGAGTCACACCACAAGACTGTGCTTGCCATCCCCAAGGAAACTGGGCCCATCACAGTTGCCCAAACCCTCCTGATTAGGAGAAACCCGGAAGGCTCCTGAGCACATCCCAATATTGGAGGCTGCTCTGGATGCAAATGCACAGTCTGAAACACCCTGATCACCTCCATCCAGGCAGACACCCAAATCAATGGTCCTGAGTCAGATAATTGAACCTGACATGGCCCTAGGACCTCATTGGAAGAGGGATTAACTTTTCAGGCACCTGTCCTCAGAGGCCTCTTCTGGAATACCAACTTATGATACAAATTATGGCCCCTGAGCCCCAGGGTGGGAAATCCTCCATGGCCTCTTGACGCCACCTCTCCATTTGTTGGTCATCATAGACACAAACTCCAGCATGAGCAAACATCTGACATCCGCCCATATTCAGGCGCTGATATTGGAATCAGCTGCTGCACACTGGAACTGCCTTTCGCTTTGCAATGAATTTAAGCCTAGCTTCAGACTACAATTTCATCCTCACCCTACTGGTCTGCCATATCTTTTGATAGGGAATTCTGGAGCCACAACGCAACATTCTGCCTTCTTCATAGATAGAAGGACCTGGTGAGTCTGCCCATAAACTACACATGAAGATCAATATACTCAGCCCAGGAGGGAACCCCTATTTATAGTTTGCCCTAGCCACTAGTGCTGTGTCTGACAGAGCCTGAGCCCCTACCTCGTGTCAGCAACCCAGAGGGTGGGGCCCACATTAACCATGCGAGACCGGCCATGGCCCAGGGCTGTCATTACTACCCATCCTTGGTATTCAGGCATCTGTCCCCTAGATCTTAGCTGGAATCCCTACCAATGGGGGGACCTGAAGCACAATAGAGAATTCATCCTTCGCCATGGCAGGAATCCTGGCTTTTGGATGGGTGTCCAACCCTAGGAATGGGAACTGGCTGCATGGCTGAGTAGACATCGCCCAATCCTGATGGCCTCCGGGGCACAAGCAGGCATTGGGACCCTCAGCTTGACCATACTTTCAAACAAACGCTCTCAGTTGCACCTCCAGGATCCCGCATTGCAGGCCTGGTATGGCCCTAGGCCTAAATATTAACCCTTGGTGGGATTTTCCAAGCACTTAGACCCAGAGCTCATCTCTGGAATGCCTGTTTTGGGGCACGCTTAAGCTGGAAAACAGTACTCATCCCTTCCCGGAGAAATCCAACAAACTATTGAGAACCGCCAGGATCCTTGAGAGGAGAAATCTCCCATGGACCCTTGAGACAACACCTGCAATAAAGGCCGTTCTGGAAATTAAATCCAGATACAATTACCTGTGCTACCACCTTTGAGTTACGTGATTTACAGTTCCAGACTTGCTGCCCTCCTGGTCTATGGATTGGGACTATGATCACCTTGCCACTAACCCTAACGTAAGTTTGTGTTTGCAGACTTCTCTCTCAAAATCATGGCGCACATGTCCTCCAGGATGGGGTCTCTGGAGTCACACCACAGGACAGTTCCTGCAATCCCCATGGAAACTGCCCATCACAGTTGTCCAAAAACCCCATATAAGGAGAAACCTGCAAGGAACCTGAGCCAACCCTAGTATTGGATGCCACTCTGGACACAAATGCACAGTCTGAAACACTCTCATCACCTGCATCCAGTCAGACACCAGAGTCAATGATCCTGAGTCAGAAGATTGAATGACATTCCCCTAGGGCCTCATTCAAACCCTTTATTAGGTTTTCAGGCTTCTGTCCTCAGAGACCTGTTCTGGATTACCAATTTATGATACAACTATGGCCGCTGAGCCCCACAACAGAATATCTCCTGCCCCCAGAAGCAATCCGGGCTCTTGGGCCTGTGTCAAATCCTCAGGCTAGATGAATCCTGCATGGCCCATTAACCACCAGCACATTCTAAGATCTCCCTGGTAACAAACCAACATTTTGACCCATCTTCATGAGGTTCCATGTCCAATCCAGTCTTTATTTCTTCGCCTCAAAGCCACCAGATGCCATGTTCCTTCGCTGTCATGGTCAATGAAGGTGTGCTTTCCAGTCACCCATGTGGGAGATCTATGTTATCCGATCTTTCGACATGGGGAACCATGGAGGAAACAAATCAGACTGCCCCTGTCTGGTAGAAGGAAACCTTGCTGTTTGGAGCATCAAAAAAACACCAGATTGGGAAATCCTCCATAACCTCTTGACGCCACCCCTCCATTTTTGTGTCATCATAGACACAAACTCCAGCATGAGCAAATATCTGACATCCACCCTCACTCAAGTGCTGAATATTGGATTCAAACATTGCACACTGGAAATTTCTTTCGCTTGATACAGAATGTAACCATAGCTTAGGTTTACAATTCCATCCTCAGCCTCCTGGTCCACAAGCCCTCTTGATAGTGAATTCTAGAGCCACAAAACAGCATTCTGCCTTCCCATTACAAACAAGAAGGGCCTGGTGAGTCTGCCCAGAAACCATACATGAGGATCAATCTGCTCGGCACTCGAGGGAACCCCAATTTATAGGCTGCCCTGGGCACTAGTGCTGTGTCTGACAGAGCCTGAGCCAAGACCTAGTGTCAGCCACCCAGTGATCGGGGCCCATATCCACGATTTGATACTGGCCATGACCCATGTCCATCATCTTTACCCATCCTTGGTATTCAGGCCTCTGTCCCCAGACCTTTGCTGGAATCCCAGCTAATGGGGGAACCTGACGCACTATAGAGAACTCCTCTTTCCCCATGGCAGGATTCTGGCTGTTGGGATGGTTGTCCAACCCTCAAAGTGGGAGCCAGCTGCATGGCCAATGTGACCACGCCCACTCATGAGGGCCACCTGGGCATAAGCAGGTATTGTGACCCTCAGCCTGAGAATGATTTCAAACAAGCCCTCTCAGTTGCACCTCCAGGATCCTGCATGCAGGCCTGGTAAGCCACTAGGCCCAAATCCTAACACTTGGTGGGATTTTCCAGGGGACCAAACCCAGAGTCCGTCTCTGGAATCCATATTTTGGGTCACCCCTAACATGAAAAACAGCATTCTTCCCTTCCCCGAAAAAGCCACCAACTATTGGGAGCCACCAGGATCCTTAGAGAGGAAAAATCTCCCATGGACCCATGAGGCCACAACTGCATTCTGAAGCCATCCTGCACACAATACAGAGAAAAAAGCCTGTGATTCTGCCTTTGAGTCACCCGATTAACAGTTCCTGAAGAGCTGCCATCCATGTCTATGCATTGGGCCTGTGATAACCTTGCCACTAACCCTAACCCAAGTTTGTGTTTTCAGACTTCCCTCCCAAAACCATGGCTCACATGCCCTCCAGTTTGTGATAACTGGAGCCACACCACGGGATTGTACCTGTCTTCCCGAAGGAAACTGTGATTGTCACTATTAAACAAACCCTCTAGATTAGGAGAAACCTGCAAGGCCCCTAAGCCCAGCCCAATATTGGAGGCCACTCTGGACGCAAATGCACAGTCTGACACACCATATCACCTACATCCAGGATGATATCCAAGTCAATGGTCCTCAGACAGAAGATTGAACCTGACATGCTCCTAGGATTCACTGGAACACTAGAATAGGTTTTCAGGTATCTGTACTCAGAAGGCTGTTCTGAATATCAATGTATGATACAATATGGTCACTGAGCCACACAAAAGAACATCTCCTGTCCTTAGAAGAAAGCTGTGCTCTGGACCTGTGTCAAACACTCTGGGTATATGAATCCTTCAAGGCCCCCTGGCAACCAGCACATTCTATGATCTCCCTGACAACATACCAGCATTGTGACCCATCTTCATGAGACTCCATGACAACTCCAGCCCTTGGTACTTCGGCCCAGAGCCACCAGAATGAAACTGCCATGTTCCTCTGCTGCCATGGTCAATGTAGGTGTACTTTCCAGGCATCCAGCGGGAGTGCTCTGATACCAGCTTTCCACATGGGGAACCCTGGAGGAAACAAACCAGACTCCACTGTACGGTAAAAAGGAATCTTTTCTGTATGGAGTATCTCAAGCCTGAGGGTGGGTAATCCTCCATGGCCTCTTGAGGCCACCCATCCATTTGTTGGTCATCATAGACACTAACTCAGCGTGAGCAATCAACTGACATCTGCACTTACTCAAGTGCTGGATATTTGAATCAGCTGCTACACACTGGAATTGCCTTATGCTTGGCACTGAATTTAAAAGTAGCTTGGCTGGACGCCTGGGTGGCTCAGTTGGTTAAACAGCTGCCTTCGGCTCAGGTCATGATCCCAGCGTCCTGGGATCGAGTCACACATCAGGCTCCTTGCTCCGCAGGGAGCCTGCTTCTCCGTCTGACTCTGCCTTCCACTCTGTCTGCCTGTGCTTGCTCTCGCTCGCTCTCTGACAAATAAATAAAATCTTGAAAAAAAAAAAGTAGCTTGGGTTTGCAATTCCATCCTCACCCTGGTGTTCAGTAAGCTCTCTTGATAGGGAATTCTGAAGCCACAACACAGCATTCTGCCTTCCCCATAGCAAGAAAAAACAGCCTGGAGAGACTGCCCAGAAACCCTACATGAGGATAAATCTACTCGACCCTCGAGTGAACCCCATTTATAGGTTTACCTGGCCACTAGCGCTGAGTCTGACAGAACCTCGTCTCTGACGTCGTGTCAGGACCCAGAGACTGGGCTCCAACTCCAGAATGTGAGACCAGCCATGTCCCAGGGCTGTCATCTCTACCCATTCTTGATTCAGGCATCTGTCCCCAGACAATTGCTGAAATCCCTGCCAATGGGGGAACCAGAAGCACAATAGGGAAATCCTCCTTCCCCATGGCAGGAATGATGGCTCTTGGGATGGGTTTCCAGACCTCAGAGTGGTAGCCAGCTGAATGGCCAATGATAACCCGCCCACTCATGAGGGCCGCCCTGGACACAAGCAGGCATTGTGACCCCCAACATGAGCATGCTTTCAAACAAACACTCTCAGTTGCATTCCAGAATCCAAATTTGCAGGCCTGATATTCCCCTAAGCACAAATCCTAACACCTGGTGAGATTTTTCAGGGGACCAGAAACACAGCCTGTCTCTGGAATCCCTGTTTTGGGACACCCCTAAGATGTAAAATAGCACTCTCCCCTTCGCCAAGAAAGCCACCATAGTATAGGGAGCCGCTAGGATCCTTCAGAGGAAAAATCTCCCATGGATCCATGAGACCACACCTGCATTCCGAGGCCATCCTGGACACAAAAGCCAGATACACAAGCCTGTGCTACCACCTTCAAGGCAACTAATTTATAGTTCCAGACGAGCTGCCCTCCAGGTCTATGCATTGGGCCTGCGATCACCTCACCGCTAACCTTAACCCGAGTTTGTGCTTACAGACTTCTATCCCGAAACCATGGCTCATATTTCCTCCAGGATGGGGTCTCTGGAGCCACACCAAAGGACTGTGCCTGCCATCCCCAAGGAAAATGTGTCCATCACATTTGCCTAAAACTTCGAGATAAGGAGAAACCTGCAAGGCCCCTGAGCCCACCCCAATACTGGAGGCCCCTCTGGACACAAATGTGCATTCTGAAATACGCTGATCACCTGAATCCAGGCAGATACCCAAGTCAGTGTTTCTCAGTCAGAAGATTGAACCTGACATGCTCCTATGACCTCATTGTAACCCCTGATTAGGTTTTCAGGCATTTGTAATCAGAGACCTGTTCTGGAGTACCAACTTAAGATACAACATATGGTCCCTGATCCCCACAACAGAACATCTCCTTTCTCTAGATGGAAGCCGTGCTCTTGGAACTGTGTCAAACCCTCAGGGTAAATGAATCCTACTTGGCCCGTAGCCACCAGCAGATTCTAAGATCTCACTGGTAACAAGCCAGCATTGTGAGCCATCTTCATGAGATTCCATATCAACTACAGGCCTTGGTACTTCACCCCAGAGCCTTCAGAAAGAACCTGTCATGTTCCTCAGCTGCAATGTTCAGTGGAAGTGTGCTTTCCAGGCATCCATGTGGGAGTGCTCTGCTACCCAAACTTTCCACATGGGGGACTCTCGAGCAAACAAATCTGACTGCCCTGTCCTGTAGAAGGAAACCTGGCTGTTTGGAGCATCTCACAAGCTCAAGTGTGGGAAATCCTCTATGACCTCTTTTCAACTCCTCTCCATTTGTCGGTCATTATAGACACAAACTCCAGCTTGAGCAAACATCTGACGTCTGCGCTTACTCAGGTGCTGTATATTCGAATCAGCCGCTGCACACTGGAAATGCCTTTCGCTTGTCACTGAATTTATTCATAGCTTGGGTTTACAATTCCATCCTCACCTTACTGGTCCACAAGCCCTCATGATAAGGAATTCTGCAGCCACAACACAGCATTCTGCCTTCCCAATAGAAAGAAGAAGGGCCTGGTGAGTCTGCCCAGAAACTCCACATTATGATCAATCTACTTGTCCCTTGAGGGAACCCTGAATTATAGACAGCCCTGGCCCCTAGTGTTGTGTCTGACAGAGCCTAAGCCCCGACCTCGTGTCAGCCACCTAGAAGGCGGGGCCCATATCCCGCATGTTAGACTGGACACGGAACAGAGCCGTCATCTTTACCCATCCTTGGTATTCAGGCATGTGTCCCCAGACCTTTCCTGGAATCCCTACCAATGAGGGAACCTGAATCACAATAGAGAAATCCTCATTCCCCATGGCAGGATTCCTGTAAGTTCGGAAGGGTGTCCAACACTCAGAGTGTTAGCCTACTGAATGGCCATTGAGACCACCCCCATTCCTGAGGGCCACCCTATGCAAAAGCTTGCATAGTGACCCTCAGCCTGAGCATGCTTTCAAACAAACGCTCTCAGTTGTATCTCCAGGACTTGCATTGGAGGCCTGGTAAGTCCCTATGCCCAAATCATAACCCTTGGTGGGTATTTCCAGGTGCCCAGAGCCAGAGCACTTCTCTGCAATCCCTGTTATGGGACACCCTTAATATGGAAAACAGAACTCTTTCCTCTCTGAGAAAGCCACCACATTATAAGGAGCCGCCAGGATACTTGAGAGGAAATATCACCCATGGACACCTGAGACCACACCTGCATTCTTAGTCCATCGTGGATACACAATCCAGATAAAAAAGCCTGTGCTACCTCCTTTGAGGCATGCAATTTACATTTCACACGGAGCTTCCCTCCAGGAGTATGCATTGGGCCTACAATCACTTCGCCACTAAACCTAACCCGCATTTGTGTTTGCAGACTTCCCTCCCAAAACCATGGCTCTCATGCCCTCCAGCATGGGGTCTCTGGAGCCACATCACAGGACTGTGCCCACCATTGCGAAGGAAACTGTGCCCATCAAATTGCCCTATCTTTCCAGATTAGGAGAAACCTGCAAGGCCCCTGAGCCCACCCCAATACTGGTTGCCACTCTGTACACAAATGCACAGTCTGGAACACCCTGATCACCTACATCTAGGCAGACATTGAAGTCAATGATACTGAGTCAGAGGATTGAACCTGACATTCCGTTAGGATTTTATTGGAACCCTAGATTAAATTTTCAGGCATCTATCCTCAGAGGCCTGTTCTGCAATACCAAATTATGATACATTTGGTCCGTTAGCCCCACAACAGAACATCTCTGGTCCGAGAAGGAAACCGTGCCCTTTGACCAGTGTCAAACCCTCAGGGTAGATGAATCCTACATGGTCCCTTAGCCACCAGCACACTGTAAGGTCTCCATGGTAACAAACCTGCATTATGACCCATCTTCATGAGACTTCATGTCAACTCCAGGCCTTGGTAATTCGCCCAAGAGCCACCAGAACGAATTGGCCATGTTTCTCAGCTGCAATTTTAATGGAGGTGTGCTTTTCAGGCATCCACGTGGGAGTGCTCTGCTACCCAAACTTTCCACATGGGGGACCCTGGAGCAAATAAACCAGACTCCCCCTGTGTGGTAGAAGGAAACTTTGCTGTTTGAAGCATCTCACAAGCCCCAGCATGTGAAATCCTCCATGGCCTCTTGACGCCACCCCTCCATTCATCGGTCATCATAGACATAAACTCCAGCATGAGGAAATGTCTGACTTTCACCTTTACTCAGGTGCTGGATATCTGGAATCAGACACTGCACAATGGAACTGCCTTTTGCTTGGCACTGAATTGAACCTTAGCTTGAGTTTACAATTCCATCCTCACCCTACTGGTCCCCAAGCCCGCTTGATAGGGAATTCTGGGGCCACAACGCAGCTTTTTGCCTTCCCCTTAGAAAGAAGAAGGGCATGGTGATTCTGCCCAGAAACTCTGCATGAGGATCCATCTGCTCAGCCCTTGAGGGATCCCTGATTCATACTCAGCCCTGACCACTAGTTCTGTTTCTGACAGAGCCTGAGTGCTCAATTCATGTCAGCTACTCAGAGAGTCAGGCATGTGAGACTGGCCATGTCTCAGGTCCCTCATCTCTACCCATCCTTGGTATTCAGGCATCTGTCCCCAGACATTTGCTAGAATACCTGCTAATGGGGGAACCTGAGGCACAATAGAGAATTCTTCCTTTTCCATGGCAGGAATCCTGGTAGTTGGGATGGGTGTCCTACATTAAAGTGGTAGCCAGCTGCATGGCCAAGGAGACAACTCCCACTCATAAGGGCTGCCCTAATCACATCAGGCATTGTGACACTCAGACTAGCATGCTTTCAAACAAACGCTCTCAGTTGTACCTCCAAGTCACACATTGTAGGCCTGGTACTCCCCTAGGCCCAAATCCTAATCCTGGTGGGATTTTCCAAGCACCCAGACTCACAGCCCTTCTCTGGAATCCCTTTTTGGGGAACATCTAAGATTGAAAACAGCACTCTTCCATTCAAACGAGAAAGCCACCATACTATTGGGAGCTTCCAGGATCCGTAGAGAGGAAAATACTCTCATGGAAACATTAGCACACACCTGCATTCCAAGGCTATCATGGACACACAATCCAGATACAAAAGCCAGTGCTAGTGCCTTCGAGGTACGTGATTTACAGTTCCTGACGATCTGCCCTCCAGGTCTATGCATTGGACCTACGATCACCTCGCAACTCAACCTAATCCGAGTTTGTGATTGCAGACTTCTCTCCCAAAACCATGGCTTACATGCCCTCCACGATGGAGTCTCTGGAGCCACACCACAGGACTGTGCCTGCCACCCCCAAAGAAACCGTGCCCACAAATTTTCGTAAACCTTCAAGATTAGGAGAAACCTGCAAGGCCCCAGAGCCCACCCCAATATTGGAGGCCACTCTGTACACAAAGTCACAGTCAGAAACACCCTGATTGCCTACATATAGGCAGACACCGAAGTCAATGGTCCTGAGTCTGATGATTGAACCTGAAATTCCCCTTGGACTTCATTGGAACCCTAGATGAAGTTTTTAGGCATCTGTCCTCAGAGGCCTGTTCTGGAATTCCAACTTATGATACAACATTTGGTCCGTGAGCCCCACAACAGAACATCTCCGATACCCAGAAAAAAACCGTGTTCTTCGACTGGTGTCAAACCATCAGGATAGACTAATCATACATGGCCCCTTAGCCACCAGCACATAGTAAGATTTCCGTGGTAACAAAACTGCATTGTGACCCAACTTCATTAGAAACCAGGCCTTGGTACTTTGCCCTAGAGCAACCAGAAAGAACCTGCCATGTTCCTTAGGTGCAATGGTCAATGTAGGTGTGCGTTCCAGTATCCACGTGCGAGTACTATGCTACCCAAACTTTGCACATGTGGGAACCTGGTGTAAACAAACCAGACCTCCCCTGTCCAGTAGAAGGAAACCTTATGTTTGGATCAACTCACAGGCCTCAGCGTGCAAACTGCTCCATGGCCTCTTGATGCCACCACTCCATTGGTCGGTCATCAAGACACAAACTCCAGTCTAAGCAAACATATGACATGCACCCTTATCCCGGTGCTGGATGTCTTGAATAAACCACTGCACATTGGAACTGCCTTCCACTTGGCACTGAATTGAACCATAGCTTGTGTTTACAATTCCATCCTCACCTGACTGGTCCCTAAGCCCTCTTGATAGGGAAATCTGGGGCCACAACGCAGCATTCTGCCTTCCCCATCGAATGAAGAAATGCCTGGTGAGTCTGCCCTGAAAACCCACATGAGGATCAATCAGGTCGGCCCTCGAGTCAACACTGATTTATAGGCTGCCATGGCCACTAGTGCCGTGTCTGACAGAGCCTGAGCTCGACTGAGTTTCAGCCACTAGAGAGCAGGCCCCATATCTAGCATTTGGGATTGCCATGGCCCAAGTATGTCATCTCTACCCATCCTTGATATTCAGGCACCTGTCCCCAGACCTTGGCAGGGATCCCTGCCAATTAGGGAACTTGAAGCACAATAGAGAACTCTTCTTTCCCCATGGCAATAAACCTGGCTTTTGGTATGGGTGTTCTACCCTCAAAGGGGGAGCCAGTTACAACATCAATGACATCACACACACTCCTGAGGACTACCCTTGGCACAAACAGGCATTGTGACCCTCACCCTGAGCATGCTTTCAAAAAATCCCTCTCAGATTCACCACAATGATCCCTCATTTCAGGCCTGGTATGCCTGTAGGTTCAAATCATAAAACTTGGTGGGATTTTCGAGGTACCCAGACCCAGAGACCATCTCTGGAATTTTTGTTTTGGTGCACCCTTCAGATGGAAAACAGCACTCATCCCTTCCCCAAAAATGTCACCAAATTATGAGGAGCCACCAGGATCCATAGAGAAGCAATGTCTCCCATGGACCCATGAGAACACACCTGCATTCCGAGGCCATCCTGGACACACAATCCGGAGAGAAAAGCCTGTGCTACTGCCTTCCATTCACCCTAATTACAGTTCCAGATGAGCTGCTCTCAAGGTATATGCATTGGGCCTGTGATCACCTCGCCACTCACCCTAATTCGAATTTCTGTTTGCAGACTTATCTACCAAAACCATGGCACACATGCCCTCCAGGATGGGGTCTCTGGATCCACACTGCAGGACTGTCCCTGCCATCCACAAGGAAACTGTTTCCATCACAGTTGCCCAAACTGTCTAGATTAGGAGAAACCTACAAGGCCTCTGGGCCTACCCCAATTTCGGTGGCCGCTCTGAACACAAATGCACAGTCTGAAATACCCTGATCCCCTACATCCAGGAACACAGCCAAGTCAATGGTCCTGAGTCAGAATAATGAACCTAACATGCCCCTAGGACGTCATTGGAACCATTGATTCGGTTTTCAGACATGTGTCCTCAGAGGCCTGTTCTAGAATGCGAACTTATGATACAACATGTGGTGCCTGGGCCACACAACAGAACATCTCCTGTCCCCAGAAGGAAACCGTGCCCTACAATCTGTGCAAAATCCCAGAGTAGTAGATTCCTGCACAACTACTAAGCCACCAGCACATTCTAAGATCTACCTGGTAACAAACCAGCTGTGTGGCCCATCTGCAAGAGATTCCATGTCAAATCAAGGACTTGGTACTTTGCTACAGAGACACCAGAATAAAGCTGCCATGTTCTTCAGTTGCAATGGTCAATGAAGTTGAACATTCCAGGCATCCATGCGGTAGAGCTCTGCTACCCAAACTTTCCACATGGGGGACCCTGGAGCAAATAAACCACACTCCACCTGTCCAGTAGAACAAAACCTTGCTATTTGGAGCAGCTCATGAGTCTCAACGTGAAAATCCCTCCATGGCTTCTTGACGCCACCCCTCCATTTGTCAGTCATCATAGACACAAACTCCAGTGTGAGCAAATATCCGACGTCCTCCCTTACTAAGGTGCTGGATATCTCGAAAAAGCTGCTGGACACAGGAACTGCCTTCCGCTTGGCAGTGAATTGAACTGTAGCTTGTGTTTACAATTCCTTCCTCACCCGACTGGTCCCCAAGCCTTCTTGATAGCGAATTATGGAGACACAACACAGCATTCTGCCTTCCCGATAGAAACAAGTGCCTGGTGAGTCTGGCCAGAAACCCCACATAAGGATCAATCTGCTCGGCCCTATATCGGAGGGACCCTTATTTATAGGTTGCCCTGGCCACTAGTGCTGTGTCTGACAGAGCCTGAGCCCAGACCTAGTGTCAGTCACCAGAGTTGAGCCCCACATCTAGCATTTGGGATTGCCATGGCTCAAGTATTTCATCTCTACCCATCCTTGGTATTCAGGCACCTGTCCCCAGAACTTTGCTGGAATCCCTGACAATGGGGCATCCTGAAGCACAATAGAGAACTCCCCCTTCTTCATATCAGGAAACTTGGCTGTTAGGATGGGTGTTCAACCCTGAAAGGGGGAGTCATTTACAAGTCCAGTGAGACCACACAAACTCCTCAGGGATGCCCTGGAGGCAAACAGGCCTTGTGACCCTCAGCCTGAGCATGCTTTCAAACAATCCTTCTCTGTTGCACCACCATGAACCCGCATTGCAGGCCTAATATGCCCCTAAGCCCAAATCATAGCACATGTTGTGATGTCCCAGATGCCATGAACCAGAGCCCGTCTCTGGAATCCCTGTTTTGTGGCACCCATAAGGTGGAAAACATCACTCTCCCCTTCCCCGAAAAAGCCACCAAACTATGGAGAGCCACCAGGATCCATAGAGAGGAAAAGACTCCCATGGACCCATGAGACCACACCTGCATTCCAAGGCCATACTGGACACACAATCCAAAGAGAAAAGCCTGTGCTACTGCCTTCCAGTCTCCCTAATTATAGTTCATGAGGAGCTTCCCTCCAGGTCTACGCATTGGGCCTGTGATCACCTCGCCACTCACCCTAATTTGTATTTGTGTTTGCAGACTTCTCTCCCAAAACCATGGCTCACATGCCCACCAGAATGTTATCTCTGGAGCCACACCACAGAACTCTGGCTGCCAACCCCAAGGACACTGTGCATATCAGATTTGCCCAAACCTTCCAGATTAGGAGAAACCTGTGTGGCCCCTGAGCCCACACCAATATTGCCGGCCACTCGGGATGGAAATGCGCAGTCTGAAACACCCTTATCACCTACATCCAGGGAAATAGCCAAGTCAATGATCGTGAGATAGACGATTGAACCTAAAATGCCCCTAGGCTCTCAATGGAACCCCATTAGGTTTTTAGGCATCTGTCCTCAGGGGCCTGTTCTGAAATACCAATCTATGACACATCATGTGGTCTCTGAGCCACACGACAGAACATCCCCTGTCCCCAGAAGAATACCATGCTCTTCGACCTGTGCCAAACCCTCAGGGTAGGAGAATCCTGCATGGCACCTTAGCAACCAGCACATTCTAAGTTCTCCCTGGTAACAAACAAGCATTGTGACCCATCTGCAAGAGATCCCATGTCAACTCAAGGCCTTGGCACTTTGTCCCAGAGCCACCAGAACGAATCTGCCATGTTCCTCAGCTGCAATTGTCAATGGAGGTGTGCTTTCCTGGCATCCATGCTGGAGAGCTCTTCTTCACAAACTTTCCACATGGGGAAACCTAGAGTAAACAAACCAGACTTCACCTACACTGTACAAAGAAATGTTACTTTTTGCAGCAGTTCACAGGCCTCAGCATGTGAACTCCTCCATGGCCTCTTTATACCACCCCTCCACTTGTCGGTCATCATAGACAAAAACTCTAGTGTGAGCAAGCATCTGACATCCACCCTTATTCCAGTGCTGGATGTCTCGAGTAAACTGCTACAAATTGGAACTGCCTTCTGCTTGGCACTGAATTGAACCATAGCTTTTGTTTACAATTCCACCCAAAACTGACTGGTTCCCAAGCTCTCGTGATTGGGAAACCTGGAGCCACAACACAGCATTCTGCCTTCCCTATTGAATGAACAAATGCCTGGGAATCTTCCCAAGAAACTCCACATGAGGATCAATCTGCTCCGCCCTCGAATCTACTCTGATATAAAGGCTGCCATGGCCACTAGCGCTGTGTCTGACAGAGCCTGAGCCCCGACCGAGTTTTAGGCCTCATATCTAGCATTTGGTATTGCTATGGCCCAAGTACGTCATCTCCACCCATCCTTGGTATTCAGACACCTATCTCGAGACCTTGCTGGAAACCCTGCCAATGGGGCAACCTGAAGCACAGAGGAACCTGACAGAAGAGAACTCATCCTTCCTCATGGCAGGACATTTGGCTGTTGGGTTGGGTGTCCAACTCTCTAAGAGGGAGCCAGATATATGACCAATGAGACCACTCCCACTCCTGAGGGCCGCCATGGGAGCAAACAGGCATTGTGAGACTCAGCCTGAGCAAGCTTTCAAACAATCCCTCTCAGTTGCACCATCATGATCCCGCATTGCAGGCCTCATACACCCCTAGGTGCAAATCCTAACCCTTGGTGGGAAGTCCCAGATGCCCAGAAAAAGAGCCTGTATCTGGAATCCCTGTTTTGGGGCACCCATTAGATGGAAAACAACACTCTTCCCTTCCCCAAAAAAGCCACCAAACTATGAGCTGCACAGATCCATAGAGAGAAAAAGTTTCCCATGGACCCATGAGACTATACCTGCATTCCAAGGCCATCCTGGACACACAATATAGAGAGAAAAGCCTGTGCTACTGCCTTCCAGTCACCCTAATTACTCCTGACAAGCTGCACTCCAGGTCTACTCATTGGGCCTGTGATCACCTTTCCACTAACCATAACCCACATTTGTGTTTGCAGACTTCTCTCCCAAAACCATGGCTCATATGCCCTCCAGGACAGGTTCTCTGGATCCACAACACATGACTGGGCCTGCCATCCCCAAGGAAACTGTGACCGTCAAACCTGCCCAAACCTTCCAGTTTAGGAGAAACACGCAAGAGCCCTGAACCCGACCCAATATTGTCGGCAGCATTGGACACAAATGCCAGTCTGAAACGCCCTGATCACCTACATCCAAGCAGACAGCCATTTCAATGTTCCTGGGTCAGAAGATTGTACCTGACATGCTCCTAGGACGTCATTGGAACACTAGATTAGGTTTTCAGGCATCTGTCCTCAGGGTCCTGTTCTGAAATACCACAACATGTGGTCCCTGAGCCACACAATAGAATATCTCTTGTCCCCAGTAGGAAACCATGCCCTTCGACCTGTGCCAAACCCTCAAGATTGGAGAATCCTGCACAGCACCTTAGACACCAGCACAAACTCTAGTTTGTGCGTTGACCCATACCACAAGCTTTCCATCTGCTGGACAGTCGAGTCCTGTTGAATGGCTCCAGGATGTCCCATACGGAAAGACTGGAGAGCAGGATTCGAAGGATGGATGCCTGTACAGCATACCTCACATTCCCATTGGCTCTTTGTGACAAGACATGTTTGAACTACTGGCTCTGGGGCGAGCTAACTAGGGGGCTGAATTGAAATGGACTCTCCTGCGGATGGGTCATAATGTGGGTTTGTGTGCATGGAGACCTTGGAATATGTTGGCAGCTCAGGGGCCATGAAGTATTCGCCTAACCGAAGGGTGTAATATTGCTCCAATTAAAAAGAGATCCCTATGTGGAGATGAGACAGGTTCTCTTTGGTGCCTCAGAAAAGCCCCAGATACTGGTCTTCAAACCAGTTCTCTGAGTAGAGACACCTGGAAACCAAAGCTAGGGTTCAGATTAGAGCCTAGATGCCTGTCCGTTTCAATCTTCTGTCTCTGGGGACACTGTCTGAGTATCTAAGTGGAGATAGTTGCTCAGCTGGTGTCAAAGTGCCCCTCTTAGTCCATGGCCAAGGCATGGCCTTGGAGACCTTATTGGATTTTCCTAATCTCTAGGGTTGTGGCCAATGGATTGGGTACAGTTTTCTTGGAGAGGACTGGCACAGTCCTTCAGTGTGTCTCCATAGGCCCTAGCCTGGAGGGTGTGTGGGTCCGGGCTGTGGGCACAGAAGTCTGAAAACACAAACTCGGCTTGGGTGTGGAGCCGAGAGCATGGCAGGATGGACCCACAGACCGTGAGAGGAGATCCTCAGCTTATGAAAGAAGGGCAAATGGGAGGCAGTCACGCAAGCTTTTGTCTTTGGATGTTTTGTCTCCCATAGCCGTGGAATGTAGGGGTCACCTCAGGGGCTATGGAAGAGTCTCCCTCTCTGAGGAGTTGGTCCAGCTCTTAAGATTTTGGGGACATTTTGTGGGAAGGGTGGAGTCCTGCTGTCTGGCTCAGGTGTTCTTCCAGGAGAGGGATTCCAGATCACAGTCCTGGGTTCGAGCAAATGGAATACTCGAGCTCTTGTGAAGATTGGGATCATAGGGGCTTGGCAAGCCCCATATGCGGGCTCTTAGTCCAGGCCCTGAGAGACCTTACTTCGACATGGGGCCCATGCTGATGGTCCCAATGCGAGTTTGTACCCAAGGAGGCACTCAAGTTTAGGCTTGGCCTCAGGGGCCATGAAGGTTTCTCCTACACTGAAGGTATGACTCCATGACAACAGCAAGCTTTCCAGCCATGGGGAAGGAGAAGATCTGATTTGTGCTTCAGTTACCCACGTTTGCCAGGATTTCATATAATATCTAGGGTCAGATGTCTGAAAACCCAGGTTGGGAAGAGATGACAGCATAAGGCCATGGCCTGTCTGATGTGCTTAGTGTGCAGCCAGCTGTTTCCTTGTCTGCCGGGACGTCAGGCTGTGTCAGACAGAGCAATACTGACCAGGGTAGCTTTTCCAGTTAGGGTGCGGTCGAGGCCAGAGCAGGTTGGTTCTCATTTGTGGTTTCTGGAGAGCCCCATAGGGCAACGTTTTTCTTCTGGTGGGCAGGCAGAAAACTGTGTTGTGGTTCTGGAATTCCCAGTCTGGAGGGCTTGTTTGCCAGGAGTGTGAAGAGGGAAGTCTGAAAACACAAGCTAGCGTTAGGTTTGGGGCCGAGGGCATGGCAGGCCCACTCTGCAGAGACTGAATCAAGATCTCCTGCATCTGAGGTCAGGGCGAGTATCAGACGTTGCCTCAGGTTGGAGTTTGTGTCTATTATGGCCCCTTCCTGAAGGGGGTGGGGGCGGTCATGAGGCCAGGGAGGTTTCCCAACGCTGGGAGTTATGAGCTGCCCCAAACATCAAGGTTTCCTCTGTAGGACAGTCGAGTACTATGAGATGGTTCTAGGATGACCCCTACAGAAAGACTCGAGAGAAGGGGTCTAAGCATGAATGTCTGCAAATGCCACCTCACATTCCCACTGGCTGCTTGGGGCAAGGCAGGCTCAATCTGCAGGCTCTTGGGCGGGTTTCTCAGAGGGCTGAGTTGAAATGGACTCTCCTGAGGATGAGTCTTACTGTGGGTTGGTGGCCATGGAGACCTTGGAATGTGGCGTTGGCTCAGGGACTCTGCAGGTTTCTCCAAACCGAAGGGTTTGACACAGCTCCAACAATGAAGCTTCCCATGTGGAGACGATAGTTGTTCTGTTTGGTGTCTCAGGAAAGCCCCAGATGCTGGTCTTCAAACCCAGGCCTCTGAGGAGTGACACCTGGAAACCAAAGCAAGAGTTCAGATTAGGGCCCAGGGGCCTGTCTGGTTCAATCTACTGTCTCTGCCGACATCTGTCTGTGTTTCTGCATGGAGGTAGTTGCTCAGCTTGTGTCAGGATGCCTTTGTCCAGAGAGGCTTATAGTAGTGGGATGTCCTCGGGGGCCTTGAGGTTTCTCCTATTCTGTGGGGTTATGGGCAATGGAATGGGCATAGTCTCCTTGGAGAGAGCAGGACAGTCCTGTGGTGTGGCTCCAGAGGCCCCAGCCTGGCGGCTGTGTGGGCCAGGGCTGTGGGGACAGACATCCAAAAACACAAACTCGGCTGAGGTTTGGGGCTGAGGTTATGGCAGGAGTGATCTACAGTCCGTGAGGGGAGCTCATTGTGATTAGAAAGTAAGGCGAGTGAGAGGCGGTCGTTCAGGCTTATGTCTCTGGATGTTGTATTCATGATGGTCATTTAATGTAAGCATGGTCTCATGGGCCATGGAAGTCTCCCTCTCTGGTG